>NC_051177.1:25255645-25258145 GCF_013339695.2 Rhipicephalus sanguineus | reverse complement strand
AAACGTAAATATATACCTTTCCGCTTCAAACAATAGATCCAATGGCGACATAGGCAGATTCAGATATGACGCTGAATAGAAGCAATAGAGCTAGTTGGTCAGAGCTACTTGGTTTAGGCAATGTTATTCAGGTTAGAAAGACTGGTTAAACAAAGACGGGCAGTCTTCACTGGTTCCTTTGTACTTTATCCCATGTTTCCGTCTCTTCAGTTGTTCAATTTGGCATTAGCTTTGTACGCAATCGCCGCAACAAACGTTGATTTGACCTACGTTTATTTTTTATCTCTCTATTGTCCTAATCAGAAAGCTTCAAGCACCCTTACGTTAACTGTGGACAACGTTAGATATAGTTTAGGACGGCAGCTTTGAAGTATGCGTGAGAATAAGTTCTCATATTTGGGGGACTATAGCTTTAGAAAATTTGGTAGCTTATACCTCTCCTACTTTTGCTATAATATGAAAAGTTGGGTGAGTTCATTGGCAAAATCGCATAATGAAATAACGCAAACACGACGGCACACAAAGGCCAAAGACAACGTGACAAGCGTTGATGTCATGGTCTTCGTATTTGTGTTTGGGGACCGCTTGCGCTCTTTCGAAATGCAGTTTCGCCGACGTTTCACAGCGTTGCCCGATATTCACGAGGTATTATTGTTTTTCGCTCGTGCGTATGGCATGGCGCCGGGATGTCTTCCTGAATGACGAAGGACACGCGTACACCACCGTGACACCATCTATGGACCCTTACGCTGCAACTTAAAATAAGCATGCAGCGATACAAGCGCCCCGTTGAAATCAAGTCAGCTCCCTCGCCCCCTCGTCTTTCACCCAACACTAAGATGCGTCACCACGCGTTCTGGAGACTCTTCCGCACTTTTCTGCAGTTGGCTATGGACGCCCACGATTATTGGCAATTTATTCCGCGTTCAAATTGTATTAGAGGCCTACGTTATCTTGGTTATATCTGGAGCTGCCTAATTATGTTCGTAATCAGCAGTCTCATCCTAATATGGCTTCTCTACGTGTTGTTCTCTTTTTTTTGCTGCTCGGTTATATTTTTCTGTTGAGCGAAAATATGTATCTACCCACTCCCTGTCATTTATATGCCGTGAAGATTAACATATTATGACTGATATAAGAGTTCGAAAGTAGAACCAGTCAGTGAGCCGGAAAGTAAGAAACGGTTAAGGGCGTAACTGGAGGTTACATGTGTAGCAGCAGTAGCAGCAGCCCACAGTCAGCAACACAGGGGAAGTTCACAAAGACTGCTGGCTTTTAAATCACTAAGTCATACGGGACTCTGTATTTCGTTAAGGTAGGCAGGTATTCTCCTATGGAATGATTAGACCGTCGGCCTTCCCGACTGGCATCACGTTTCAAAACGCACAGGCCTTTTATTTAAGAGTGGTTGATTAGAGGCACAATGCAGCTCGCGCAAGGAAGAAACGCGATTAAGGTATGCGGTAACTAGGAGAAAATCTGACAGAAAATTTAGGACGTTATATTTCCGAACCATGGTGTAGGTTGATGAAGAAGGCAATGCGCCATATAAGAACACTGACAGTATAGTCATGAGTAGGTTTGCGATTGTATGGATCCGAAATGTGCATATACGTATAACACTATGGAAGGCGAGTGCAATACGCTACAGTACATTCAATCCACTTCTGCCTTCATGAAGTTGTTGCTGATTGCATGAAATGAAAGTTCCTTTCTACTCCCCCTGTGTACCCGGAGTTCGGCAACGCCATCAACAAAACTGGAACGACGATGGTCCTACTCGTGCAGCTGGCCTGCTATCAAGTCTTTCTAACATGACTGTAAGGTTACCTTCATTGATTACAGCTTACCTAAGGTGTTCACAGTTTTACGCCGAGGTATAAAGAGATTGAAGATTTCCGAAGTCGTGCGCAGGCTTTGTGTTTAGTAGGTGCGTGCGAATAATCAAAATTCTAAATACAAATGGAGTAATTCTTGCTATTGGATTCATATTTGATTCAATATAATTCGTTTGTCGAAGGTGTCTCATCTTCGTGTTTTTTAAATGAATATATAACGTATAAAATGTATTACCTGCGTCTCGAGGGAGCCATAACTATGGACGTGAGCACAGTTCTGAACTAATAATCCTAAAGTTCTTGCAGGTTTTCTGCGGAACATCAGTCACGGCCTGTTAGTAATATATTCCCAGCGCGTGCGTAGTTCGCAAGAATCTGACTTATTCAGGGACTGCAATCCGGTTAGATGTGCTATGTTTAGTGGAAATATGGTTGATATCTCATTACAGTATGCTGAAGATTGCACTACCAGGGACTAATTATTAGCGCATGCGGAAAAAAATGTTGGTGTTTCATGAAATTAAATTTTGCAGTACAGCCTAAACCCGACTTTGCCACACACACACACACACCACACACACCACGCACACACACACACACACCACTCACTCACTCACTCACTCACTCACTCACTCACTCACTCACTACATCACTCACTCACT
>NC_051177.1:25170178-25255545 GCF_013339695.2 Rhipicephalus sanguineus | reverse complement strand
GAAACAAGACTGAACTTGGGCTGCGGGTCCGTCATGAAAGTCCCATAAAGGTGGACGAAGACCCCAAGGGACGAAGCGGCGGTCTTGGCGAAGGAGCTTGGCCTTATCTATCGTGTGCAAAGCGCTTCTTAAATTTACTTTCGCCGCAGTACTTTGGTTCATGCAGAAAAGCGTAGTAAGATTTTAAGGGCTACTAGCGGTAACGGGGCACAACACATTGGTTCACTAATTACCACGCGCATGCACCGTATATTCATAACCGTATGATCGTTGGTTGGTTGGTTGAAAAACTTATTTGGGTCCTGCAAGGCGCGCGTCAGCGCGCAGCGGGCGTCTAAAAAAACTTTAATGGCAGTCATTCAGAGCTGTTCATGTCCGTCGCTGCGGCCCTGAGAACACAAAACCTATGCCAACTTTCTTTTGGTCGCGTACTACCATTTTTCCATGTGTTCTGGTGATACGAAATTTCGGATGATACGAATATTTTGGCACGCCCCGAGATTCGTATCACCAGGTTTTACTATATATTTGTTCTAAGCTATATGGGATACGGATGACTCTAAACGATGGCTCTTTCTTTTTACTTATTCAGATTATTTCGGAGACCAAGCCACTAAAGATGATTCAGAATGATAGCAGAGACGTTGCAGTCCTGCGTATACACGCTTTCAAAATGACCGATTATATTTGCCTACCAGATTCCTTTATATGGCACGGGAGTTGAGCAGGGCTTGATTGGCATAAACAACGGCATTTCGCTTTTATCGCAGTGAAGGCTGTGTCAAGGAGATGGCCAACGCGTTCGTGAGCCAGGGTTACCGGACAGTCGGATACCAGTATGTGAACATCGACGACTGCTGGATGGCGAAACAACGTGACGCATACGGAAGCTGCAGGCGAATGGAACCGGTTTCCCAATGGCAATCAAGCACCTGGCAGACTTCGTGGTGCCTTGAGGAAATCAATGACCGCTAAATGACGCGGAAATAGATCGAAGCAATAGCTTTGCACACTTTATCTCTAAGGATGAGCTTTTTAATACCGTAGAATTTCAGCGCACCGGTCTACGTGGACACGATTCAACATGTGTGCAGGTTTATTTTGACGAGATCGTTTGGTTGATTGTCGTTTCGTTGTTCAATTAATGTCCATTATGCCGCGACTAAGCTAGTGTGCGCTAAACGAAAAGTGTAATGCACACCTTTTCAATTTAAACTTGTTCTACGTACCCAACTTGTAAGTCAGTGGTACATAGGTAAAATAATTTATACTTCTCTTTAGACACACCCATACCCATAGACCTGGGGCTAGGAGACTTCTCCATTAGGGGTGGGGTTGGGGGGAGGGGGGCAATACCACAGGCCTCTCCCGTCCCTCCCCTCCTCTCCGTTGGTCAAGTCCGAAGAAAACAGCTCTGCAAATGGATGCAAAAATGAAAAATGAAGCGATGACGAGCTTCTCACAGGAAGGAAGGAATGGAAGAGAAGAAAGGCAAGGTGCTAACCAGTTAAAAGAATTGGTATGCTACTTTGCAGTGGAGAGAAGGCCAGCCATTGGTTCCCGGCTTCCCGGGGTAAAGGTGGGAAGTGAACATTTTCTTGAATGCAACATCAAGGGTCCTGGTCGCCATTATCATCAAGAGAGCATACGTAGCCATGAGACCGTGCATTGAGAAATGACAAAGGTGCGACTGAGTTGGCGCCCACCTTTATATGCCTTTATTCACATATGTCTCTCTATTTCTCTCTTCTCTCTTTATTTCTGCATCTCTCTCTCATTAGTGAACCAGTGCAGTGGTGGGTAGTGGGATTTTCTCCTCCTCACCATCACATCTCTCCTCCTCACGCTCACTTCCCTTTCCCACCCCCTGCTACAACCTATAATATCCAGGCTATGCTATGCTTCGCTAGCGTGCCTGAATAGCCGAGAGGTTAGGACGCTCGCCTTCTATGCGGGTACGCGGGTTCGAATGCCCGCCTTGTAAAAAATTTCTTCGGCAAGAATTTTTCTTTCTTTCTTTTTTCTTTCTTTCTTTCTTCTTTCTTTTCTTTCTTTCTTCTTTCTTGCTTTCTTCTTTTCTCTTCTTTCTTTCTTTCCTTCTTTCTTTCTTTCTTTTTCTTTCCTTCTGTTCTTTCTTTTTTCTTTCTTTCTTGCTTTCTTTTCTTTCTTCTTTCCTTCTTTCTTTCTTTCTTTCTTTCCTCTTTCTTTCTTTCTTCTTTCCTTCTTTCTTTCTTGCTTTCTTTCTTTCTTTCTTTTCTTCCTTTCTTCCTTCTTTCTTTCTTTCTTTCTTTCCTTCTTTCTTTCTTCTTCCTTTCCTTCTTTCTTTCTTTCTTCTTTCCTTCTTTCTTCTTTCTTTCTTCTTTCTTTCTTTCTTTCCTTCTTTCGTTCTTTGCTTTCTTTCTTTCTTTCTTGCTTTCTTTCTTCTTTCTTTCCTTCTTCTTTCTTTCCTTCTTTCTTTCTTTCTTTCTTTCTTTCTTTCTTTTCTTTCTTTCTTGCTTCTTCTTTCTTTCTTTCTTTCATCTTTCTTTCTTTCTTTCTTTCGTTTCTTCTTTCTTTCTTTTCCTTCTTTCTTTTCCTTTTCCTTTTCTTTCTTTCTTTCTTTCTTTCTTTCTTCTTCCTTTCTTCCTTTCCTTCTTTCTTTCTTTCTTTCTTTCCTTCTTTCTTTCTTTCTTGCTTTCTTTCTGTACTCGTTCTCAGGGTTATTACAGGCCACGCCGTGGCGGGGTCGTGGGATCTGCCAAATTCTGTTTCACGTATACCAGTTCAGGAGGATCATAGTTTTCTGATAGGCCGCATTACGGCTAGCTTTGAAAGCTTCGCTGTTAATAGCCATGGAAGCACAGCGGAGCGTTACAATACTGGACGAAGTATAAGGTGAAAGAAAAACTGGTGGGGAGAGGTGACCAACTTGCAGAGTTAAACGATCGTGGGTATGTATGGCCTTCGTGTAAATATTTACAAAAATGCTAGAAAAGGATGCATGCGAGCGATATTTACATGGTTGAGTATATATACGTGCGTGGCATAATACAGCAATTGAGTTTCTTAACATCGGCGGTTACGTTAACACACACGCACGCACGCACGCACGCACGCACGCACGCACGCACGCACGCACGCACGCACGCACACACACACACACACACACACACACACCAACACCACACACACACACACACACACACACGCACACACACACACACACACACAATTTGTAGGAACAGAAAGCCTTAAGTAGGAACGCACGTAGACACAACTACTGTAGTAAAATCTAGAACACACTGATGGTATTGAAGAACAGTCTAGACAACACGTTCAGATCTACATGAAGGCTACGTATAAGTTGTGTTCTACACGTATCTTGTACTTTCGCCCTTGCTAATGCGTGACTTTGAATAAAACTCTGTCGAAATAACTGAATCTGGCAGAGCTTCAGCACGATTCTCAAAACAATGGTATGCTAAGAAAAATCCACCTTGCATAACGCTCAGGGAAAAGCATTTCTTTGCGTTGTCGCAGGTTAATGACTTCAGAGGATAGTTGCAAACATTGTGTTTCTCTTACTTTTTTTATTCGGCAATGTAGCAGCGATTGTATAGCAATTCGCGTAGGTCTTTTTGCCGAGGTATATTGGAGAGCCGTTCAATGACACCCAACGTTTCCCGATTGTACGCGCCCTGATGGTAATACAGACATATATCTGTTTTGCTGCAACATCCACTTTTAATTTCTTCGCCACTTTTCTTTTCTCTCCTGTTCAAGCGTGTGGGCGTACTGCCCAATTTATAAAACAATCGCAGGTCCACTTCTCTTTCTCTGATTGTGGCGTTTTAAGAATTCTACATGAATAATACTAAAGATAGTAGTGTACTGTTATTAATTAATTACTTAATTAATACTTAATTATTTATTTGTCACGCCTTCTCAGATGCACGATCGTGGCCTGAAGCTGGGGATCTATGGCGATGTTGGAACAAAGACGTGCGAAAAGTATCCCGGCAGCAAGGAGTACCTGTTCAAGGATGCCCAGACTTTCGCCGAATGGAATGTGGACATGGTCAAGATGGACGGCTGCTTTGCCAATATTACAGAATACAAAAAACGTAAATATCTACCTTTCCGCTTCAAACAATAGATCCAATGGCGACATAGGCAGATTGTACGCTGAATAGAATTCAATAGAGCTAGTTGGTTCAGAGCTACTTGGTTTAGGCAATGTTATTCAGGTTAGAAAGACTGGTTAAACAAAGACGGGCAGTCTTTCACTGTGTTCCTTTGTACCTTTATCCCATGTTTCCGTCTCTTCAGTTGTTCAATTTGGCATTAGCTTTGTACGCAATCGCCGCAACAAACGTTGATTTGACCTACGTTTATTTTTTATCTCTCTATTGTCCTAATCAGAAAGCTTCAAGCACCCTTACGTTAACTGTGGACAACGTTAGATATAGTTTAGGACGGCAGCTTTGAAGTATGCGTGAGAATAAGTTCTCATATTTGGGGGACTATAGCTTTAGAAAATTTGGTAGCTTATACCTCTCCTACTTTTGCTATAATATGAAAAGTTGGGTGAGTTCATTGGCAAAATCGCATAATGAAATAACGCAAACACGACGGCACACAAAGGCCAAAGACAACGTGACAAGCGTTGATGTCATGGTCTTCGTATTTGTGTTTGGGGACCGCTTGCGCTCTTTCGAAATGCAGTTTCGCCGACGTTTCACAGCGTTGCCCGATATCAACGAGGTATTATTGTTTTTCGCTCGTGCGTATGGCATGGCGCCGGGGCATGTCTTCCTGAATGACGAAGGACACGCGTACACCACCTGTGACACCATCTATGGACCCTTACGCTGCAACTTAAAATAAGCATGCAGCAGATACAAAGCGCCCCGTTGAAATCAATGTTCAGCTCCCTCGCCCCCTCGTCTTTCACCCAACACTAAGATGCGCACCACGCGTTCTGGAGACTCTTCCGCACTTTCTGCAGTTGGCTATGACGCCCACGATATTGGCAATTATTCGCGTTCAAACTTGTATTAGAGGCCTACGTTATCTTGGTTATATCTGGAGCTGCCTAATTATGTTCAGTAATCAGCAGTCTCATCCTAATATGGCTTCTTCTACGTTTGTTCTCTTTTTTTGCTGCTCGGTTATATTTTCTGTTGAGCGAAAATATGTATCTACCCACTCCTGTCATTTATTGCCGTGAAAGATTAAAATATGAATGAATGATATAAGAGTTCGAAAGTAGAACCAGTCAGTGAGGCCGGAAGTAAGAAACGGAAGGGCGTAACTGGAGGTTACATGTGTTAGCAGCAGTAGCAGCAGCCACAGTCAGCAAACCCGGGGAAGTTCACAAAGAATGCTTGGCTTTTAAATCACTAAATGTCATTAAGGACTCTGTATTTCGTTAAAGGAGGCAGGTATTCTCCTATGGAATGATTAGACCGTCGGCCTTCCCGACTGGCATCACGTTTCAAAACGCACAGGCCTTTTATTTAAGAGTGGTTGATTAGAGGCACAATGCCAGCCTAGCGCAAGGAAGAAACGCGATTAAGGTATGCCGGTAACTAGGAGAACATCTGACAGAAAATTTAGGACGTTATATTTCCGAACCATGGTGTAGGTTGATGAAGAAGGCAATGCGCCATATAAGAACACTGACAGTATAGTCATGAGTAGGTTTGCGATTGTATGGATCCGAAATGTGCATTATACGTATAACTATGGAAGGCGAGTGCAATACGCTACAGTACATTCAATCCACTTTCTGCCTTCATGAAGTTGCTGATTGCACTGAAATGAAAGTTCCCTTTCTACTCTCCCCTAGTGTACCCGGAGTTCGGCAACGCCATCAACAAAACTGGACGACCGATGGTCTACTCGTGCAGTTGGCCTGCCTATCAAGTCTTTTCTAACATGACTGTAAGGTTACCTTCATTGATTACAGCTTACTAAGGTGTTCACAGTTTTACGCCGAGGTATAAAGAGATTGAAGATTTCCGAAGTCGTGCGCAGGCTTTGTGTTTAGTAGGTGCGTGCGAATAATCAAAATTCTAAATACAAATGGATAATTCTGCTATTGGATCATATTTGATTCATATATATTCGTTTGTCGAAGGTGTCTCATCTTCGTGTTTTTTAAATGAATATATAACGTATAAAATGTATTACCTGCGTCTCGAGGGAGCCATAACTATGGACGTGAGCACAGTTCTGAACTAATAATCCTAAAGTTCTTGCAGGTTTTCTGCGGAACATCAGTCACGGCCTGTTAGTAATATATTCCCAGCGCGTGCGTAGTTCGCAAGAATCTGACTTATTCAGGGACTGCAATCCGGTTAGATGTGCTATGTTTAGTGGAAATATGGTTGATATCTCATTACAGTATGCTGAAGATTGCACTACCAGGGACTAATTATTAGCGCATGCGGAAAAAATGTTGGTGTTTCATGAAATTAAATTTTGCAGTACAGCCTAAACCCGACTTTGCCACACACACACACACACACACACACACGCACACACACACACACACACACACTCACTCACTCACTCACTCACTCACTCACTCACTCACTCACTCACTCACTCACTCACTCACTCACTCCCCTCACTCACTCACTCACTCACTCACTCACTCACTCACTCACTCACTCACTCACTCACTCACTCACTCACTCACTCACTCACTCACTCACTCACTCACTCACGTAGATATTCTATATATGTGCACATATATCGCTCTGTCGTGTTTTTTTCAGCCGAACTACACGTTAATCGGCCACCACTGCAATATGTGGAGAAACTATGCAGACATCGCCGACACATGGCGAAGCGTGGAGGGTATCATTGACTACTATGCGAAGAACCAGGATGCGCTGGTCGCTGCAGCCGCGCCGGGACGCTGGAACGACCCGGATATGGTGAGCACACATTATGTGACCAATAACGGCAGTATCTGAACATGACAGAAAGCTTAGGTCTCTCGACCTGCTGTGAACGTACGAACAAAGATGGCGTATGCCGTGGAGTTCGTGTCACCGTCGAATCTCTTACATTCCATTTCGGCGATTCACATATATCCTCGATGCGGATAACGCACCAAAGTAACGGTACTATTATACGCCAAACATTTATCACCGGCGCGCTTCCTTACAAGAGAGGCAGAAAACGCAGAAACCTACGAAAAGGTACATTCGAGCCGCTCGTCTGTAAATTGCATGGGAAGAGCTGCGAGCACAATACTAATGGGAATTTAGCCTGTGCCAGACCTTCCACATCAGTGGATATTTTTTGTTTGTGTTTTACGGTACGTGTCGGCAAGGAACAAAGTACTATTGGAGAGCTGCCTGTTAAATAAATACACTGCACGAAATCCTAATTTAGAAATATAGTCGTCATTTTACTTTTCTTTTATACCTGTCTCATTGGTAATTTTAAATTTGTCAGGCCGGTATACGCGTATGTAAAGCCCCACAAAATAAAAAAAAAGACTTCTTTGCATTCGTTTAAATAAACACACTGAACGAAGTCCGAATTTAGAAATGTGGTCGTCGTTTTTCTTTTCTTTCATAACTGTCTCATTGGGAATTAAAAGTTTATCAGGTCGGTATACGCGTATGTAAAGCCCCACAAAGAAACAGAAAAACTCGACATGACACACTACATATCGCAGAATATCTGCAGATATCGCAGAATTGATTTGTCATACCTGCGATAAAGCACCTGCCCGTAGAGACGCAATTTGTCATACCCACGATTTTCGCCAGTAGAGACGCAATTAAGTACAGTTTTGTTTCTAATCTTGTCTCTGAGATAAATGGACATCTTGCAAGGATCTGTAAGGGTAATGGTGCGAATGATCTGAAGTCTCACTCTTACGACCGCAAAATAAGCTGTTTTGTGTATGCTATTTGCTTACATAGGGGCGCAGCCAGAATTTTATATCGGGGAGGGGAGAGGGGGAAAAGGGGTTTATTGAGTAGAGCTACAAGGTGGGCCAGTTGGTGTTTATGCATCTTTCAAGGTGCACTAAGTGGACACAGACACTGCACAGAATGAAAAAATAAAGGTCGAGCGCGAACTACCAACTGGGTGTGTCCAGGTAAGATAGAACACGAGGTGCCGGTCACCATTCCCGATTTTGATGAAATTTACTGTAGTCCTAGGCGTTAGATCCAGAACATTGGCTTCGAGGTTTGTTTTGCGAAAAAAAATTTTGTTCGTCTGAAAAAATATATGTATAAAATTTGGCTGCAAAAACACTTTTCCGCCAATTTCGTGATTTCTGAATTTTGAGCGCACCTGGGGAAAAAAACGGTGCGCTTCTTGGTCGCAATATTTGTTCCCCTCAAAGGACAAGTGAAGTAAATCTTATGAGTCTATTATCTTCCTTGCTTCTCGAAGCACTTTTTGAAGACAAAAATCACAAACATGGAAACTCGCACAAATTACCTGTATTTGAGGAATTTATTGCTGCAAACAAGTCAAAGTGAGGGTAACAAAATTGGTACATATTAACTTTGAAACTTTCGCTCTCTTTTAAAATAATTTCCGCGGCTTTATCGCACTCCGTTTTACTCGATAATTTGGCTGAAGCGTAAGTCATTTACCAAAAATGCCGAA
This sequence comes from Rhipicephalus sanguineus, assembly GCF_013339695.2. NCBI lineage: Eukaryota > Metazoa > Arthropoda > Arachnida > Ixodida > Ixodidae > Rhipicephalus > Rhipicephalus sanguineus. The sequence goes on along the minus strand of NC_051177.1, from coordinate 25,246,917 downwards.
GTTTGAAAATAGTTTTCTCAAAAAGGCCATTTCTAATTTTTTTAAAAATGTCTCTGATTGAAGTCAAGGATGTCATCTTCCATTCTGCATTAAAAAAAAAAACGTTGCATCATTTTTGCTGCTAACACGTTATAGTGCGTCAAATGTGACCAAGTCAGCCAAGCGGCCGCGCCGTTCGTTGTGTGCTGACAATCGGTATATAAGCTGTTTAAAATCATTGTACACGACATAATCACAAAGCAGCAGCTCCACAACAACGACTGCGCAGCCAGGTGTCATGGTTCAGCAAGCTGGGTCTTGCGATCAGCCGCTTGACAAACCCGCAGCAGCTGCCGCTCGACGTTGCGGGCGCTCACATTACATGAGTGCCGCTTCGACTGCGGATGAGTTCCGCTTGCGCGAAAACTACGCTCAGAGGACGAGCGAGAGAAGGAATGCATCACTGTAAAAGTTCAAGGCTGTTAAGTGCCAACGAAAGCCATATTATGCAATGAAAAGTATGACGGAAATTTCGAGCGAAATAAAGCCACGGAAATTATTTTAACAGAAAGCGAAAGTATCAAAGTTAATATGTACCGATTTTTATTATTCTCCCTTTCACTTGCTTGCAGCAATAAATTCCTCAAATACAGGTATTTTGTGCGATTTGCCATCTTTTAAATTTTTTTCTTCGAAAGTGCGTCAAAAAGCGAGGAAAATAATAGACTCATAAGATTGTATTTCACTTGTGCTTTGAGGGGAACAAATATTGTGACTGAGAAGTGCACCGTTTTTTCCCTAGATGCACTAAAAATTCAGCAATGGCCACATTGGCGGAAAAGAGTTTCTGCGGCCAAAATTTATATATTTTTTTCAGGCGGACAAATTTTTTTTTCGCAAGAGACCTATTGGACCTCAATAAAGTTCTTTCATCAATCCACCCATCCAAGACTAACTTCGAAACCATTGTTCTGGGTCTAATGCCTTGGCCTACAGAAAATTTCATCAAAATCGGAAATAGTGACCGGGACCTCGTGTTCGATTTATCTGGACACACCCGACTGTAGTTTAATATAAAAAAAGAAGTTTGCGCTCGACGTCGTGTGTCCTGTATTTTATGGTTCTGTGCAGTGTCTGTGTTCACTCAACGCACTTTTAAAGATGAAAAGGGGGGAGGGGGGGTCCAACCTGCATGTGTGTTAGTGTGCGTGTTTGTATGCGTGCATGTATGTATGTACATATAAACTAAAAATTTCGGGGCGGGGGGCTGATGCGAACACTTGCCCCTTCCTATGGCAACGCCTATGTACCGCCTATGCACTTACATAAGTTATTTTGAATGTTTGGTTGTCTTCTGTTCTTGTCGGTCACTCTTGTACCATTGAAGGCCCCTTCTGAACTACAGCAGTCGTTAGCCGTAGGTATAAAAGAAATTAAGGAAACAGCTCTATCATTATCACATTATGTAAATTGTGGGATATAAAAAAAGAAATAGGTAGAGATTTTTAATGACATCGTCGGAAATGGCCTTGTTTGTCGCTTGGCATCTAAAATCACGTTCTTTGGATGGCAACACTCTTAAAAAAAAAAGACCCTTTGGACTCTTTGCTTTTTTTTTTCTTCAGTGAATATGAAGAAGTCACGAACTGTCGGTCTTCATCTGTGGCTGTAGATAGATGATCTACCGACCCCTTCATCCTCTACTTTCTCTTGCAGTTGGTGATCGGTAACTTCGGTTTGAGCTACGACCAGAGCAAAGCCCAGATGGCACTCTGGGCTATAATGGCCGCTCCTCTGCTCATGTCTCACGACCTGCGCCATACGCGCCGCGAATTCAGGAAGATATTGCAGAACACAGGCATCATTGCTGTAAACCAGGACCCACTGGGAATAATGGGAAAAAGAATAAGGAAGGTAAGCTTTCGAACATTTTTTCTGGTATTAGTCGTTTAAAGCGTTCGGGGAGGTCCTGGCAGCGCTTGTCACCCTTAAGAACCGAAGGAGTCTTCACGCACTACCTGAGTTGATTACTGAATTTCTTCGCTCATAGGTAGGCATGTTATTTTTGTGTCTGGTTTACGATGGGCGTGTTAGCGAAGTATTTCTGATGCAGTCTTCAGCAGGACAGTGCACTTGTCTCAAGGATGTGGCTATAGCGATGAGAAGTCTCTTAATGTAGTTATTTAGTGCGAAATATTTTTCGCCTCATGCCAGGAGAATTGCGGTAGGTAGGTTACTGTTTACCGTCGTTTCAGGCCTCAGAACGACTGAAAGTTTAGCAATTTATTAAGAAGACCCTTCAACACTTTTCTAAGTAATCATGAAATGACCTCACTATCGGGGTTTATTGACTCACGAATCAACTGCCGCAAAAATATTATGAATACGTCAAGTAAGATAGGAGTTCGTCACACGCTTCAAGAGCTTTCTCTCTCCGTTCGTCTCAGCGAGCGGGCTGAAAGCTACTCAGGGGAGTGGGTGGTGAAGGGGAGCACTTTACTTCTTGTTTTCTTTGAACACACTTGCGGCCAACGAAGAAACGTTGCGCATGGCTCACTTGTACGCTCAAGTACAAGTCACAAAAGTATGGCGGTTTTTGCGCAAGGAAATAACGAGGGAAGGGGTCCAGGGTTTGCGCTCCCCTGGACCCCTTCCCTCGTTATTTCCTTGCGCAAAAACAGCCATACTTTTGTGGCTTGAACATGAACCGACTAGCCCAGCAACGTGTACTTCTAGATCACTTGTACGCGCCGCGGCGCTAAAGCCCCTGTATTTTTCAAAGGCATCGCAAACTCCTCCTCTCAGCGCCATTTCCTCCTCGCCCGTTTCCTCTCGGCCGCCATGGTCGTGCGAGACTCTCAAGGCGCGTCGAAGCACTTGCTTGTACTTGCTAGGAAACGCGACAATTCTGGGCGCAGATTCACACAGCTGTTCGTACGTAAGATGTGTAGCACAAATAGTATGTGGTCGGTCGTGACCTTAGCTATCATCTCGTGTTTTATAAGCAACAAATCGCACACTGGTACTGGCATATATAAGAAATCCCATTGCGGAACCTTACGCGCGAAGAGCTTTCTGGACCTGCGACCTGTTTTGACAACGTGAAAAACCTAGCGTTTGCGCATTGCATTCGAGTTCACAAGTGTGGGATGCGTCGCTCACACCAGGAAAACAAAAGGCAGAACACGCTAAACGCAATCCTAGGAAGTCTTTACAGCTGCCGTTTTTCTTTTCGGATACCGTGGTGTTTGTTTACAAAACGTTTACAAGCGCACAAGGCTTTAGCTTATTGCGGCCAGTTCTCACAAGTATGACTGGCTCGAACTGATCTTCCGTGAAGTGTTTATGAAAACAGACATCCTCCATAGCACCGCCTGCAATTTGCCTAAAGAAATACGAGCGAAGTGCGCTGCAAAACATTTTATTCCTGCGAAAACAAAAATGCGAAGGGCGACGAAAAATGGATGGTGTCCTTGCACTGGATGGGTTCCTATTTATTTAAGTCAAATGTGTACTTAAAAAGTTTAGTCCAGAATACAACAGAATAATAAAGCGCATCAAAGAGAAACATATACAGCAACTGTCGTGTGATAATTATTATTCAACACAGAAAATCAGTAACAAAAGCACTGAGAAATGCGGATAAATTTAAAAATATATAAAAGCCGACAACAAAAAGAGTAAAAACTTACACCCGCTTCAAATAAACATATAGTTAAAGAGAGAAAATAATTAGACGGTTAGAAAACAAATATGCGTTTGAAATTATAGTTTGCATACTTATAGTAGCTTTGCAGCGTATTGCGAAGTGAGTTACGCTCATCAATCGATGCTTCTTACTTGCCATATCTCTTTCTTTATCGTACACATCTCATCACCACCCTGTATTTGTGCACTCTGGCAAAATGAACGCTAAAAAAAAACAGCTCCAACTTTCTCAGAGTAAGTTTTTAAAGACTTGTAGTAAATGAGGAAGGAAGGAAGAAAGAAACAAGAGGAAAGACAGGGAGGTTAACCAGTTCATAGAACGGCTGGCTGCCCCCTTCTGGGGGAAGGGGTAAGGGGGATAAAAGGTGATAAAAGAGAGATGTTACAAAAAAAAAGGAAAGAATACTACACCGCTTAAAGTCTGTATCTAAGACCAGTTGTCCGCAAGAAGCGTAATAATGCTTTCAAAGCCTTCTGTGCTGACGACGGACTCGTCCAAGGTCCCAAAACCATAACCTAACCTAACCTAGCCTAACCTAAAGATGAAGTTCGTAAATTCTAGGGGCCGCGCCAGGGCCTGAGCGAGAAAACACAGCTCTTGCAAAAATGTTTTTCTGAAACGTTGGAGTAAATTTTCACAAAACGATTAGTAAACCGAACACTAAGGATTTCGCTGTAATTACTGTGCGAGAAAGCGTGGCCGATAATGTCACTCCGCTTTTTTTTTGTTTTACTTAGGAATCAGTATCGAGCCTTAGCTTCATCTAAAGGATTTCGCGAATATACGCGAAATGGTTTAGTAGGATCGACTTACCTCACAAAGCCTCCCATGGTAGCAATCGAAGTTCTTTCTCCCGATACGATGGAGCCATATCGCTCGCCGTTTGAGGTTTTCCTTTCCATGAGGAACAGAAAAAAGCATATCACCCTTGGCAATGCTGTTCGAGCAACCAACAGCGTAAGAAGTTGGTATCTGGCTGCAGCCGATGGCGTCTTGCAAACTGTAAAAAGCCGCACGTGTGCGCTCAGGGACAGCGCACACGTGCGGCGGTGTTTTCACGCACGATAATGGCGTCGTTTTCCGGCGAGAGCACAAGTGGCGGAGGAGTCATCGCAGATAGCTGGTCACGTGTCGGGCCTGGTCCAATAGGGGAGCACAAAAGGGCTAAGAAGAGAGGAGAGACATGGAGGGCGGGGAGGAAATTCTCTCTTTCCTTTTTGTACAGTGGTTTGCGCTACCATTGAAAAAACATGGCTGATCCCTCCGTCATAGGAATCGGTATAACACGAAAGTGAAACGTGTCTTCACAGAAGTAGTGCTTATGATATATGAGAGCTTGTACAATGTCTATTCGTGTTTGGCAGCTATAGAACCGTTTGACGTAGATGCACCCATGTTGACAGCATGTCTCTATCGCGACGACTAACGCCCATGATCATGATTAAACCACTGTGGTAGCTGACGGTGCGAACATATATTTGGACACAGCGAATCGTGAATCCCGCGTAAGGATGATATCAACAAGCTCATAATCAACATTGGTACCCGGTATGCACTTCTTCAAAGCGTCGTCAATTAAGGAGAGAAACGGCACGGTGTGCGCTTTCTAGCAATGGGTAGCCGACGCCTGTGCTCATGCATACACTAACACACACTGCGCTTCAGCAACGCGGGAGGTAGAGGTTCGTAGCCTGAGCCGCAAACGCGTGCGTCCCGCTGGCCTCTGTCTCGCAGGCGCTGCTCTCGCTCCACCAAGGCACGACATTCGCCCGTCGAAATCGCGTCCTTTCTGCAACGCATATTGCAGCAGTTTTGTTAGTCGGTGCTCTCGCAATTGAAGCAGTCGGCGGCAGAGAAATCCCGTTCGTGCACGTGGAAGCTGCACTACTCCGATGAGCCGACGCACGCTAACACGAATCCAAAGGCAAAGAACGTAAGCACGTAAGTGCGTCAAGGGTGCCTCGGCGACGCCAGCGCGGCCAGTCTACCTCTCTGGTATTGAGACGCTTTAACCATGACCTCCGATATCACGTGCAATCTCGGAGTAAGCGCTAGTAAGTGTCGATCGTGAAGCATTACTTCTTTTCACCTCTCACAGACGGCGGCACCGCCCCGCTCCGCCCGCCGCGAAAGAGAAGGTGTGAAAGATATAAGGCGCGTTCGCGCCGTGCCTCGCATCTCCCGAGTTGGCTTAGTCGGTAGAGCGTCGGGCGCTTGCCGTCGCGGCCGCAACGTCGTGGGTTCGATTCCCAGCGGCGTATCTTTTTCTTGGTTTTTTTCTTTCTCACCCGTTGGCGTCCATTTTATCAACGTCATATCCGTGACGGATGTACTTGGTGGACCCCGGCATAAAACACTTTCGTGTTAAAATACAGGGACTTTACGCGAAGCTAGAGTTACTGTATATAGCATATACAGTAACTCTACGCGGGGTGGCCACGTCGCGACACACCGCGGCGGCCGCGGCGGCCGCTGTAACTATCCAGCTCACGATGTTGAAATCAGCCAATGGTTGTGTCTTTTGGGTATGTGACGCAGTTGATTTGGGTATATGGCACCATTTGTCGAGAGAAGAGCGAGCGATTTCTAGCTGACTTTGAACTTTAATTGTAAATTCCCTGCCGCGTGCTGCGCTACAATGTTTGGCTCAAATGCTCACGGGAGCCTCGACTACCGATCAGTAGCATTTGCTGACCATGTTCAAAAACTGTGGCAGGGCCCCTTTAAAGACCCATGTTACTGACACGACATGGACAAGAAAAGTGATAGAAATGGAGAACAGAACAGATGAATATCAAATAAAAGATCGCATAATGGCAAAAAGAAGGAAGGCATAAATCCTGCCTATAAATAACTTTGATTGCATATCGCATGACCTTAGTCACGAAACTTATCTACGTATATTTCGGGGAAGGCAGTGCCAGCCTGTCCATCGTAGGTATACGTGCGGGCACTCACGATAAATAATTCGCTAAGTCTGACGGATCTTCACGCAAGGTGATGAAGGATCGAAGTACTCACGTGCGTGATTCCATATCCTAAACAGCACAACAGCGGAACTTCGCCGACACATGCACTAAGAAGATCGGGGTCGCGTGACCTGAACTGAAGCGTCGCGTCACTGGTAGTGCGGCATGTCGCTGTCGACCCTTGCTCTGCAGCAGTAGTGATGCTGGCAAAACAATGAGAACCGCGATGCGGCACGGCGTAGGTTGCCCGCCTCCCAGTGACACGGGCCAACCAGTGACACTGGCAAAATAGTGATACTCAAGCGACGCCAGGTAGAACCTTCCTTTTCATTCAAAGTTTATGGTGGTATTACGTCATACGTGGCGTTTCTGCTCAGGTGACGGCGACCGGAATTTCCACTACTGCTCTCTTTAGGATATGAAAACACGCTGCACACGTGCTACCGTTACGAATGCGCTACTGTTTAAACGCGAAATGATTTTTTTAACAATGTTATCAATCAAAGCAGCTGCCTTTCCGCCCTGTCTTCTCGGTTTCGCATGCGTGCCCCGCATTTCGTCTTCACATTCATTGATCAGATGACGTCCATCCAACTTAGGCTTCAGCCGGTTTGCGTGAAATGCGTGCTGCATATGGAACAGCACATAGACTACATCCCTACACAGAGTAGCATGCCAGCGGTATACTGACGCCGGCAAAAATCTCTGCATTTCTAATAAAGAGCATCTCTCTCTCTCACATAGTCTGAGGATGCTGAACATATAGAAAGCAAATATGAATGAGTTGAAAGCATCTGAAAATAAGCAGCAACACATTCAAATAGCGCAGGTGATGATGCATGACGTCAGTGGTAGTGCGTCACGTCGTTGTCGGCTCTTATTCTGGCAACAGTGATGCTGCCAAAACAGTGTGAACCGCGAAACGGTACGGCGTAAGCTACTGGCCCCTAAATAGCGCACATAGCGCACAAGCTGCGCATTATATATTGCATGCGCCCCACTCACGAGAGTGGCATTAGCTCACTCCACTGAGGCATCTTATAGGTGGCACTGCTGCTGCATGACGAAAAGAGTTGAGCATAATTTGATTTAAGGAGCGAAATAATCGCGTAGGTGACATCTAGGCGCATACAATGACGAAGCGTGATCGCGCATATAATTCAGTGATAAACGCCGTTGGTGAATACATGTGCGTGCTCATCAAACCACGTGTCACCACAATGCATTTGTCGCAGACTTAATTTGAAGCATCTGATACTTCGGAGCTACTGGCTGGTAGAATACCGTACTTATTTTTCTTTCGACGTTTTGTTCTACTTTCTTTTTTTTGACAGGAGAAGCGAGTGGAGACGTGGGTCCGTCCGGTGACACCCGTAGTGGGCACTGCCTACTCGTACGCGTTGGTCTTCTTCAACAGGAACGGCATGGGCAACACCCGAAAGCACGTCACGCAGCTCAGAGCTTTGGGACTTGAACACCCGTATGGGTACCGTGTGACCGATCTCTTCGAGAACAGGTGACCATCATTATATGGCAGCAGTGCTTCAAGAAATCCGATAGTGCCCGCGTGTGTGTTTGTGTGTGTGCGTGCGTGCGTGTGTGTGTGCTTGTGCGCGCGCGCGCGAGCCTATTCGTGAGTTATGACAAGTGCAGCAAGTTAGGCTGGTTGGCAAAGGTGTATAGTGACTTTTTGAAAAGCGCGAAATAACCACGACAAAAGATGAAAGGTACATGAGACAGGCACTGACTTCACAGCAACATTTATTCAGAACATACAGACCACATTATTTCTACTCCTGCACCCAGAGGCGGAAAATACCGGGGGGGGGGGGGGGGGGGGGCTCGGGCCCCCTCCGGTCGGCTTCACGAAGGGCAGAGCCCCCAACCCCCCCTGGCGCCGGTCCGGGATATTTTTTAAGAGCGTGGCTTAGGTCCCTGTCCATTGACAACGGACTGTGGGCCGTCCTGTCTAGCAGCTATTTCACAGGGGCCTGTTTATTTCCCCTCTTCTTTTTCCTTTCAGGCTTTTAAATTTGGATCATGGGCCAGTGACAAGTTAAACATGCAGTGGAAAATGCCCCTCAAACGGATTTGTATGTGCAGAATATGTTGTGTTGATGAACAACTGAAGCCACCGCTTAAGCGATGACAAGTTTAAAAGTCTTGAGCCCCGTAGCGCCTGGCTTTCAGAACACAAAAATGCTACCGAGAATACAAAGCAATCCCGACACAGTCAGTCAGTGATGGTAGTAAATGGTATTTGCTACCATCTGAGAATTATTTTTGGCCACCTTAAATTCAATTTACTGGCATTATTAAAGCTTCTTGTGCCAGCATTAGTGTATACTCTCTGCTGTCTGGTGCACGTTCTAACAAAGTAAGCAAGCATGTCCATAAAAAAATTCGGCAGATCCCACGCATTGTGCGAATCGATTTTATGTGATGCAGTCATCGAGTAGCAGCCTATCCGGCCTTTTTCCTTTTGAGCCAAGCGTTACGAGGTGGATCGATGTCTTTGCGGAAATTGAAAGATAAATCTGTAGTCTCCTACTAGAAATCTTCATAATGCCATCGCGGTGTCGGCACCTAAGAGACTAAAGTTACAGGTTACATTGAACTCTCTCTCTCTCTCTCTCTCTCTCTCTCTCTCTCTCTATATATATATATATATATATATATATATATATATATATATATATATATATATATATATATATATATATATAGAGAGAGAGAGAGAGAGAGAGAGAGAGAGAGACCCTCCGGGAAAATGAAAACTCTCCGCGTACGCTCTCACCCACGTTTAGAGCAAGCATACATAATCATGACCCCAGCTATCATCAGTCAGCGTGACCAGTGCTAGGGGCTGCGGGCATGGTTATGTCATAACTGATGGCGAGCCAACACTCGCGGCCAGCACAGCCAGCATGCGATAAGGACCGGCCGGGCATTATCGCAGTCATCCGTTCCATGTGATCCGCAGCCCCCCACCAAAGATGACTGCCCCCTGCAAGCGATTAAAATTCTGGTCTATACATACAGGGTGCCCCCACGCTCACGCAGCGCAACTTAAAAAAAGAGGAGTGGCGTTACGCGAAGCAAACCTAGTACATATTTTTCCGAATGAACTGAAGTAGTCACTGCTAATTTTTGGTTAATGAGGTTTAATTAATTAGTCATAATTATACTTCAAACTAGAAAAGTACTCACCTAGAGAGAGAGAATAAGAATAAAAGAAAGACGGGGAAGTTACCCAGGGCTGAGCCCGGTAGGATACCCTGCACTGGGGAAGAGGGGAGGGGGAAGAAATGTTAGAGAGGAGAGAAAAGTCACTCTTTCAGCCGTACTCACCCATTTTGATACTCACCTAATTATCAAAATGGCAATGAGGCATATGTAGGTATGCTCATATGACATCTAACTGCGCTATTTTCAGCAACGTAGTAATTGCGCGCTCATTTTTTCGGGTTGATAAAGAAAGCCCGCGAAATGTGAGAAGCAACCTCGAACACGTCACCTTACAGTCTGAAAAGAAACAATAAAAAACGACTCAGCATCTCACACGTGAACGTTTTATCGCAACTGACGTTCGACGACCATTGTACGCAGGTATCTGGGACACTACTACCCCGACAGTTTCCTCAAGGTACGAGTAAACCCATCGGGTGGTGTCGTCATGGTGAAGGCGGAAGCGGTGAAGCCGGTGCCTCCTGCATGTCCAAAACCGTGTCTGAAGTACCCACAAAAGCAGCCGCAAAAAGTACTTAATCAGAACAACGAAAACGGCACAGGCACCCCGTCGAGTGGTGCCGCTTTGGGGGGCGTGGAACCCGTGAAGCCACAAGTGTCTTCCGTCTCAGCGGCACCGTCTTCGACGGTCCCGAGCCACGGAGAGACACTAAATGGTGCGGAACCCGTGGCAAGTGCTGGTGTTACAGGGACTTCAGCGCAGCCATCACTGCAGCCCAGCTCTGACCATCGGTAATGACATCGACTCACCCAACGGTTCCACTGCGGCAGTCAAAGGTTTCAGGCAAAGGCACTAGTGTCTTAAGGCTGTGCTCATAGCCCGGCGCTTACAAGAAACGTCCTAGGCCTCCTTGTGGAATGGCGCAAAATAGGAAAAACACCAAAGAAGAGAAGAAGACACAAACAAAGCTTGCGTGTCTTTTTCTCTTCTTTGGTGTTTTGTCCTATTTTGCGCTGTTCTGCAACGAACCATTACCAACTTGCCCAGGTTACCACTTTCCTTAGCCAATTACCTTCGACACCGTGTCGTCGTTTCAGGATTTACATCTGATCCCCAGCAGCAGCTATAACAAACGCGATACCCGTGTGAGTTGGCCAGTGTTTGTTGATAAGAAATCGTTTTGTGTATATATGATGATGGTATCGGGAAAACGGTTATATAATTAGGGATTCAAGCATAAGGAACCTTTGCGGTTAGGTTATGTAGCGCGTTATAAGTTTGCTTGTACCAGTTGCCTTGCCTGGTTTTATTTAGGCAGTTTGCTCTTTTAGTTCACTCTGCTCTGCTCTTCCTCTTCACTACATATCGAATGAAATTTAAGCTCTACTGCTTTATGCGGCATCGCGCACCAAAAAATGAACGCTACATGCAAGCGTCAGAGACGCTTGTGATTAATGTGTGGTTTGGTAGCACTACCATAAGACATTTAGCGATATTATAGGCGAACTGGCTTTTGTATAAGTAAAATTACGCATGGCTGCTTGATCTAGTCGCCGCTTTCCAGACTGTTCTTGATGGAAATTTTCTTCACACATTCGCTCTTATTTGAAAGAGGAGGCTGCTCCTGACGTCAGTTTGAATGTCAACTAGATTCCTGAATAAGGTGTGCTGATTCGAACATTTATGCCAGCATGGAAACTTTTCTCCATAAAACCAAAACATAAAGTTTCGACGGAGCTCTTTACTGTTGAAGCATGTTGACGTGCGGTTTTGTTTATTTATAAAATTCAGTTGCGTCTACAGTAGTTTCTAAGAGTCCACAAAGCATTGCCAAACTCTGCAGATGCGCAGGGGCAAATATTTTTCATGGGAACTACCTTCCGTTAAACGTCTGCCCTGGTGGGGCGTGGGAAGATGGTGCAAAATAAAATATCAATTTTAAAATTTTTTTTTGCGTGCCGAGCGACCGGAAGCATTGCATATCCTTCTTCGATAAAGATGTTGGAGGAGGAGGAAAATTTTCAGCGCCGACGACGAACGTCCAGAAAGAAGAGACGAGATAAGCACTTGTCTTGCTTGCCTCTTCTTTAGGGTCTGTCGTGGTCTGCGCTGAAATTCACATCTTAAGAGTTATGTGCCAACTAGGCCCAAGCGAAATTTTATTGTAGGAGGAGGACTCTGTTGACTAAAAGTGGCTCTAACTTTGCAAAATATGCCATAATGTCCCCGCGCGAGCGCATTCTTCGACTGAATCCTAGAAAGACTTGTTGCTCTTTAAAAGCACGGTGCACACGGTGAGCAAGATGGCTTGAAGAGAGTGCCGGAACAGTACGCATACTGACGGTCCGTGAGCCAACCCACGCACGGGGCTATGCCAGACCCCCCTCCCCTCCCCCATCCTTCACCTCCCATTTTTCGAGACAACGCCCTAAAAATGAGTGAGCCACTCTCTGCGAATCAAATGTTGGAGATTCGCAGAACTTCAGGAGCAGTCGACAAGTTCTTTCAAGCGTACAGCCACAAAGACGTACAGCTAACTAGCGTGCGCGAGCGGCGACTTTTCTGTGCGCCAGCGCCATATGACGGAGCCGAGTTGTAAACGAGACGAGGGTAAACACGTGCCCGCAAAGCGCACTCGGTTGGGCTCATCGTCTGCTAGGCTATTCCTCTTGAAGGACGTCAACCCATATTAGTGCACTTCCGACGAACCATGTTCTTCGGCTTATCTCACGGTTGGTGCCGTGCGGCGTATCTTTGAATTTTATTTTCCTCGATTGCTTGCTGCAACGTTCATCTTCAGAACAGGAAAACTTGAGCAAGACATTGGCCTACTCACTGCGCCGGTTCGTGTGAGGTGCGCTGATACGGGGTGATGTCCTTAAAGAAGAACATCCTAGCAGACGATAGGCCCAGCTGAGCGCGCTTTGTGGGCATGCCTTTAGCCTCGTCCTGTTTAGAATTTGACTTCGTCATATGGCACTGACGCACAGAAAAGTCGCCGCTCGCGCACGCTAGTTAAGAATTTGGGCAGCTGTATATGTTAGTAATATGCCTGCTGCCGAAAAATATCCTTTTTTTTTCGCTTCACTCTTAAACATTTCCGGTTATGCACTGTTTCAGGAAAAATAAGCATTTGTACCTTACACAGCGTCAATTGTCGGCTGTGCAGATAATTTGAAGCTATAAAACGCTGTTTTGTTTGATATTTGCTCACACATATTTGTGCGTTAAAGGCATTTGTAATGAACAATAAAGAAGAATTGCCAATTGTGTTGGTACCTCATTTCACCCGCTGGATAAGAACATGAACTTATGAAACATAGAACCATAGGTTTGAAGTTTACGTCTCAGTAACCCCATGAGGTGGCGAAAAAACTATTAGCGTAGCTTGCACAGGAGGCGCAAGGCTAAAGAGGCAGCGGAGCTGTTGGACACCTAGGTAGCCCTGGCCGTTGTTGTATAGTTTTGCAAAATTTCTCTTTCTTTATTCCTTTTTTTCTCTCTGTCTCTTGTGCATGTCTTTCGTGTGTTTATTTCTATTTCTTTGTTCATCTCTCGCGCTCTATTTCTTTCTCTGTGCCTCTTTCTGTATTTCTGGCTTTCTCTCTCTTCTTCTTGTTCTTTCTGCCTTTCGTTCTCTCTCTCTCTTTCTACGCTTTGCTCTCTCCCCTCCTCCTCGCCCTCACATCTGTCCTCCTCACCATCACTCCTCCTTCCCACCTCCTTGCTATACTATACTATACAAGACTATGCTATGCTCTGCTAGCGTGCCTGGATAGCCGAGTAGTTAAGGCGCTCGCCTTCGGATAGTGGGTACGCGGGTTCGAATCTCGTCTCGGGAAGAATTTTTTTCCCTCTAGAATTTCTTGCTTTCTCTATATTTATTTCTCTTTGTTTCTATTTCTTTTTCTCCCTCTGTACTCGTTATACTTAAAATACGAGCGCGTAACTTCAACAGAGACTTCGGAACTGTACTCGTTGTCTGGCCCATCAGAGTTATCGCATCCTGCGCCGGAGAAATCGGCGCGCCTGTTGTGGGAGCGAAGCAGAAGATGAAGAAAACGACGACGGTGAGGAAGAGGACGAAGAGAGCACGCATCGTTTCATGATGATGACAGTTTTCTGTTTCCGACAGACAAATAACGCCCGGCTTAATCTACTCCGCTGTTAATAATGTGCCTTCCGACTCAATGGTGCTGGTTGGCTGACGTAGAGGTTCTGGAGGCCGCACAGCAGCAAGACGTTCGCTGTTGCAGAAACGCTGCCATCACACTCGCCGCCCCTGAGTCGCTTTCGTGGCACTATACATAACTTGCAACTACGTCACACCACGGAACTCAGGGATACGATTCCGTGGCATGCGCCGCCATTACCGAGCACATGGCAGCAGACGACACCGACTCAAGCTGTGCGGCTCTCGCATTTCCCGTCAACGCTGCACATCGCAACGGCGATTTGTGCGATATTTCGCTGCTGCACGAGAAGTGTAAATCAATAATAATAATAATAATAATAATAATAATAATAATAATAATAATAATAATAATAATAATAATAATAATAATAATAATAATAAGAAGAAGAAGAAGAAGAAGAAGAAGAAGAAGAAGAAGCAGAAGAAACAGACGCGGTGACGTACTGCTTGCCAAACGTGACCACAAACACGTGCGACAGCACGAAAGAGCTGTCCGAGAAGCGGAGCACTCGGACAGCTCTTTCATGCGGCCGCACGTGGCTTACTACGCGTGTAAACAGGAAGGACCTCAGACGTTGCACAACGTTTGTGTGTGCGGGTGTCACTTCATAACAGGCAAGTAATGCTTCCGAATCTCCTCACCTTTTCGCCGAGTGTATCACCACGGAGTTATGCGCGATGTCAATTTTTGTCGAAACGTGAAGCACCGAATTTAACACAGTGATCGCGCCTTGGTTTTCGGGAGGCCCTTTTAGCTCTTCGGTGAAACAACCCCGATTGGGCGCCAAACATGTTATTGGGCCATGGTTTTATGCAGCAATCAGCGACGAAATCTGTGCAGTTCGAGCGCCGAAAAATGCAGGCGGCGAAGAGCGCCGCTGTAGGTGATTCGTGCGAAGTTGTTTCAACCATTACGTGCGACACCACTGACGACACTGCAGGCTACATAATGTCCTGAACGATTCTCGCTCGTCATAAGCGCAAAGCAAACAATCAAAACACGCGCACTACGCCGAACGATCCGCGCACGAACGTAAACACAGCGCGGCCACTGAGACGTATGTGCTCGGTGATGGCGGACGGAAGACAGGAACTGACGTCACTTGCAAGTTATGTATAGCATGGTTGGCGTGGTCGCCCGAAGCAACCAATTATGTGGAGATGACCTTAGGGAGGCGCCGCTAACCATGTTCCACAACACAAGCATACACAATATGATCTAATGCTGCATATCTTTTTCACATAAACGATAACGAGGTGAGGTTGCTAGACCATCCCGGGATGGTGTCGGGTTGCAGTAGGTGAATGTGACCACTCAAGCAGGATGCGCTAGCTTTTGAGGTGAAAGCCTTAGATGCCTCATCACAGGGGCGTAGCCGGGGGGGGGGGGGTTGGAGGGGTTGACCCCCCCCCCCCTAAATGTTTTTATTTTGCATGTGTAGATATACACGCAAACATACAAACGCACGCACGAACGTAAAAAAAAGGATGGTTAAACTCCCCAACCCCCCCCTCCCCGAAAAAAAAATTTTTGGCTACGCTTCTGCCTTATCAAACCCGAAACTTGACCGTCGGCGTCCCGCGTCAGCGGCGTCGGCATCCTGCGGCGTCGGGCACAGCAGAGTGATGGGAAAAAATCACCGCGTGATGACGTCACAGATCTCAGACAGTTGTGACGTCATCATGACGCCATAAATTCTGGCGTGACGTCACGTGACGTAACGTCACATGATGCCGTCACCACATGAAATCGTAGCTTGGTCAAAGGTGGGCCGATCACGCAGGCACTGGAAAACCAGGTAAGTGCCTCCGATCCTGGAGGCAGCGCATAACCACGCTAGGTTCACAAAGCTTTCGGTGGGTGGCGGGAAAAGAAAAGAAGATGGCTTCGAGTCTTAAGTGAGTGCACAAGGGATCCTGTGAGTCTTTTGTAGAGTGTAGAACCTTGGAGTTATTGGCACATACCCACTCTGCACGAGTAACTAACAACAGGACAGTTCAAGATAAGCTCAGAAAAATAAACTTTTAGACAAAATACTAGAATATATTGCCACGCGCGCTTATTATTTTTATCTACCAAGTCCGTTGCACGCGTAGCCGCTGCCTTGCGCAAGCCGCGCCATAATGCCTGAGAACCTTACAGGTTATCTTAGAATCTTCTTATAGGCTTGAGCGCGCAGATGCAAACAGCTGAGATTATTCTGGAACTAACGCGGTCACCATCGATAAGGTTCGAATGTTCGATGCCGCATGTATAAAATGCCGGCGCGCCTTGCCGCGGTTCATTTTATCGACGGCCGACGCCCTGTTCGCCGCTATCAGTGTACAGCGTGTATCGCTGTAGTATGAGTTTTCATTTCCCGGCCACAAGTTCGGCTAAATAAAGAGTTTCATTTTGAACACGCCGACTGCTGCCTTCGTTAACGTCACGACCCCGTGACAATATCGATTCGAAACATTTTTTATTGTGTAAATGGAAGAAGATTAAAGCAAAAAATAATCTCGTAATGGAACTCAGTTGGTGGAAAGAAAAGACAACCTTCGCGTCTAGATTTGAAATTCAAATCTCATATATCATGCATGACAGCCCGGAATAAGAGCGCAAGCCTTCCCGCGACTGTGCTTTAGAGTCGAGTCTGCTAGGTTAGCAAAGTTAAGGCATTTGAATATAACCCAAGTAGGAGGAACGATGTTTCTCACATTCTTTTTCGGAAAAAAAATCTATGGAAGTTATCATAAATCAATCGAATGCTACATTTACCTCACGAAAAGGAAAATTGGGTGAATGTGGCAGATCGTCCCCGTGTAAGTGAATGTTTCGAATGAAAATGATTTTCCACAGAGTAGTCTGCTGACCGAGACCTTAAGTATCTGCCCTTAAAAAAGATAATTGTTTTAAAGATGCGATATCCGCTGAAAATCTGGAAATTTATCCTGGGGATGGCACAAAATTTGAGCAGCATAATTCGTCTTTAAAATGGGGTCCCTGTGATCCAAGCCAGTGATGGCAGCAGGGCCCGAGAATCTGTCAAAATCACTGTCAAACTTGCTAACGTAGTTAGTTTTCGGAACGCCAGTAGTACATGTATTGTAGTTGAATCACTAAGTATATACACAAAAGCTCGCAAAAAAAGAGCACATGGATAGCGAAGCGACACGTACGTAAAACAGAATGGACGCATCCGCATACTCATACACAAACCGACCCTTGAGTATGATTATGAGTGAACCTGGATGAGTACAAATGTGGTAAGTCGGAGTCCAAGTGAGCTTATGAGTAAATTGGTGTGTGAGTACAAATGAGCCTTAAAGAAAATATATTTGAGAGAGAGAGAGAGAGTCTTAGTGAGCCTTATTTTGTCAACCTATGGATGGCAGTACAATAGCTTATGAGTTCATCAGAATAAGTAATGAACCCGGCTGAGTACAACTATGGTACGTCTGAGTCCAAGTGAGCGTAACTGAGCAGACAATTGCTGAGCGAGTACAAATGAGCATTAGAAAAGAATATTTGAGTGAGAGAGGGTCTGAGTGAGCTCTATTTATTTTGCCAACCTATGGGTGCTAGTACAATAGCTTATGAGTTCATCACAATTAGTAATGAACGTGCCTCTGTGATATCTGCAAGAGGATGTGAGATAAGCAGTCTAAATGTCGCATGCGTCATATCGTTCATTTAAGACAACTGTCGCTTATCGTTGTCGCAATAACACACGACATTCAGGACGGGGGAGGCGCTTTCGACGTTTCACGAAGGGCTGTTCGAGTCGCGTTTGTCGTACGGAAACGTCTAAATGGCGCTCCCGCGGCTGTCATGGCTTTCATGGACGCTTGTTTCTCTATTAGCGCTGGGAGCCGAGTGCCTGGAAAACAGCTTGGCTCGCACTCCGCCAATGGGTTGGATCACGTGGACCAGATTCATGTGCAGCCAGTGCGCACTCGGCCGCTACGAAAACTGCCTCACGTGAGTCGGCAAGGAATGCCCACTAAATTCCGCAGTGGTCTTGTGGCCGCCCATGCGAAGGTGCACTTATGCTATTGATCAACGGTGAATACGCAAGGCAGTCCTTAGCAGGGAACAAAACTCCTGGCACCCTGTCTACACCATGCTGAGAATTCTCCCGGTCTTGTATTCCTTGGAGTGGAGCCAACATCAGAGATTTCTCTAACATGGGCTACTCGAAGCTGTCGGCGAGAATGCATTTCCTTGCGTATAATAAATATTTAGCGAGGCGATGTAACGCTGTCGAGAGGTTTTGCCAAGCATACAATATTGCTACGTCAACTCTTATTCACTGAAGAATCGTGTTTGCCGCACCAATAAGCCAAACATGATGTCGTTTAACCCTGGTGAAGTGTCTTCGCTCCTGTGACTCGGTCCCACTAAAGCTTTCTCCACTTCTGATGGCTCATTCCCTGCACACGTATGTGACTATCACTGTGTTAAGCAGTTACTGCATTATTCCTTTTTTTTTTCGTGGGCACTTCTTTCCTCTTTTCCTGTCCTCAGCCGGTGAGATAAAAAAAAAAAAGACTACGTGCATGAGAATGCGGTCGATGCTACTTGCTTTCAAGCCGAAAAGAATGGAGACAATTAGTTTTCGAATACCTCGTACAAACAAAGGGAGTGTTTGATTAGGCTTCATAAAACTTTGTGGGTTCTGGCCCACGCTTCCGTCGGTGGTTGAATACATTTGACTCAAGGACACCAAGATAAAATTATAGTCAAATATATTTACATTATAGCACCCCACATCTCCTTTTCGTCAGGGCGAAAATACGGTTGTCGCAAGGCTGGCGATTGCTTTGTTTTCTCATCGACAGTTTATGCCGATTTTCCTCGCCTCATCTTACTTTTCTTGTGCAGTGGCCTGCAGTATTACAATGAAAGCTGCAGAACTCGTAGGAGCGTATTGTACTGGGTCAGTTGATGCATAACGCTGTCTGCGTTATGCATCATATATATATATATATATATATATATATATATATATATATATATATATATATATATATATATATATATATATATATTGCCACGCCCACTTCTTGTCTTGTTTTGATGTATTCGGGTTTGACCGGCAGGGACGGTTATCAACGCTCGACGCTGTCCGCGAAGCATTGTTCGAGAAGCTTCACGTCTATAGTAGATCGTTCTGTTAAGATTGCGCCCCGCACGCGAACGTTCCAGCTTTGTCTAGAGATAACGCCGCCACCAGCGATATTGCTGGAAAGTTCGATACTGCCTGTATAAAAGCCGACGCGATTGACCGCTTGTCAGTTCATCGACGGACGACGCCCTGTTCGCCGCTATCATTGCACAGCGTGTATTGCTGTAGCTCTAGTTCTCATTTTCCGGCCACAAGTTCGGCCAAATAAACAGTTTCATCCTGCAATCGCCGACTGCTGTCTTCGTCGACGTCACGACCACGTGACATCTGGTGGAGGTGCTGCTTCTTCCATGATCCGGACGCCCCCACGAAGCGCTGACCCAAGCCCAAGCCGCGAGGAGGACGACAGCGAAGAAAACCCGGATCGTCGAACAAGCCGCAGGCAGAAGGGACTGCAGCCAGAGCATGGGTGCAAGCTTTTACCCTTACCACAGCGTGAAGTTGCCTCGATCGCTGATATCGTCCGAGAGGAAATGCAGCAATCTCTGGGCACCCCAGAGTCAGCGCAGCCACAGCCGCAAGCAGTGAGCTATGCCGCTGCAGCCCGACGCAACGCCCCCCCTCCTCGCCCACGTCAAGACGCCGCGCCACCCCAGCAGTTCCGCCGCCAGGCGCCACCGCCGCCGCCACCGACGTCAAGCCGCCCGCCAGCCGGCCAGCTATACACGCCGAGAAAGACCGACGGTTGGCGCACCCCCGACCACCGCCCACTCTGCTACCATTGCGGGGAAGCTGGCCACGCTTACCGCCGCTGCCAGTACCGACAGATGGGACTGCGTGGGTTCGCCATCGACGCGCCGCGTCCACAGCGAGGGGAAAGACCACACGACATGGCCGACTACCTCGCGGGAACGCAATGGACGCCCCGACAACCTTCCCGTTCGCCGTCGCCAGGCCGCTACGTCTCCCCCCAACGCCGACCATACACTGGCCCAACGCGAGGCCGGTCACCCAGCCCGTATCCGGAAAACTAAGGGCAGCAACCGATGGAGGTGCGGTTGCTGTACGACGAAATACCGAAGATCCTCCGCCGCCGACGACAACGCTGCAACGACATCTAAAGAACACGCCGCAAGCCGAACGAAGCCCTGACGTCGAAACTTCACGGCCCGAAGAAGACCTGACGACACAACGACGAAGCAGCGGGACAAACCGACGTAGCCCTGATCCGACGCCGCGACCAAATCGAAACGGTAGGCGACGAACGAGTGACCTCGACGTTCTCATCGACGGCCACAACGTCACCGCTCTCGTCGATACTGGAGCCGACTATTCCGTCATCAGTGGACCGTTCGCGACGAAGCTGAAGAAAGTCAAGACCGCCTGGGAAGGCCCCGAAATCCGCACAGCGGGAGGTCACCTAGTAACGCCGGCAGGAATCTGCACAGCGAGGGTCTCCATCAACAACCGGATTTATCCCGCAAGCTTCGTAGTCCTTCAGCATTGCTCCCGAGATGTCATCCTTGGTATGGACTTCTTAGGCCTTCATGGTGCAGTCATCGACCTCAGATCGAAGTCGATAACACTATCTACAGAAAAAGCATTACCGTGGTACACGCCGCCAGGGAAGCATGCCTTGAATGTGCTGGAAGACCAAGTCACCATTCCCCCTCGCTCCAGCGTCATCATTTCCGTCGGCTCTCAGAAAGTAGCAGACCTGGAAGGCGTCATTGAAGGCGACCAGCACCAGTTGATTAACCGCGAGATTTGCGTCGCAAGAGGAATAGCAGAGTTGCGGGGAGGCAAAGCAACAGTGATGCTCACAAATTTTAGCAACGAGTATAAGCACGTAAGCAAAGGCACGACAGTCGCCTACATCGAAGAAATCACGGCTACGTCGATGGCTTTCACCATCGCCGATTCTTCCGAGCCAACACCGACGAACCAAGCTTCTCAACCAGTTTTCGACGTTAATCCTAGCCTTCCGAAGCATAAACAAGAACAGCTCAAAACCCTGCTCTTGAAATACAGGGACTGCTTTTCGTCATCGTCAAGAATCCGCCAGACCCCAGTCGCAAAACATCGCATCATAACAGAGGAAAATGCCAGGCCACTCCGGCAGAGCCCGTACAGAGTTTCAACGCGAGAACGCGAATCCATAAAGAAACAAGTCGACGAAATGCTACGCGACGACATCATCCAGCCGTCGAAGAGTCCATGGGCGTCACCCGTGGTGCTAGTGAAGAAGAAAGACGGAACCCTACGCTTCTGCGTCGATTATCGCCGCCTGAACAAAATCACGAAGAAGGACGTCTACCCTCTCCCACGGATAGACGACACCCTGGATCGACTCTACAACGCGAGGTACTTTTCGTCGATGGACCTCAAGACCGGCTATTGGCAAATCGAAGTCGACGAGAGAGACCGAGAGAAGACTGCCTTTATAACACCAGACGGCCTCTTCGAGTTCAAGGTTATGCCCTTTGGTCTTTGCTCGGCACCTGCGACGTTCCAGCGCGTTATGGACACCGTGCTGGCTGGACTGAAGTGGCAGACTTGCCTTGTGTACTTGGACGACGTCATTGTGTTTGCCTCAAGCTTCGACGAACACCTCCGGCGCCTTGACACTGTACTACAAGCAATCAAGACTTCTGGCCTCACCTTGAAGCCTGAAAAGTGCCGCTTTGCATACGAGGAGCTGCTGTTTTTGGGTCACGTGATCAGCAAGGGTGGTGTTCGCCCAGACCCGTGGAAAACAGCTGCCATCGCTGCCTTCCCGCCCCCCACCGACACGAAAGCCGTGCGCCGTTTTCTCGGCTTGTGCGCCTACTACAGGCGCTTTGTCAAGGAATTTTCACGAATCGCCGAACCGCTAACTCACCTCACGAAGACCGACGTGCCATTCAAGTGGGAAACGGCGCAAATCGAAGCATTTGAAGAACTGAAACGACGCCTTCAGATGCCTCCTATACTAGCACATTTCGACGAATACGCCGATACGGAAATCCACACCGACGCAAGCAGCGTAGGACTCGGCGCCGTCCTTGTGCAGAAGACTGACGGGCAGGAAAGGGTCATCAGTTATGCTAGCCGGTCGCTATCAAAGGCAGAAACGAACTATTCCACAACAGAAAAGGAGTGCCTAGCGATCATCTGGGCTGCATCCAAGTTTCGCCCCTACCTCTACGGCAGGCCCTTCAAAGTTGTGAGCGACCACCACGCATTGTGTTGGCTAGCTAACTTGAAGGACCCTTCAGGTCGCCTCGCACGGTGGAGCCTACGACTTCAAGAATTCGACATTACCGTTGTTTACAAGTCCGGAAGGAAACACTCCGACGCCGACTGCCTGTCTCGCGCCCCCGTCGACCCACCGCCGCAGGACGACAAGGAGGACGACTCCTTCTTGGGAATCATAAGTGCCGACGACTTCGCCGAACGACAGCGAACGGATCCAGAACTCAGGGGCCTTGTGGAATACCTCGAGGGCAGGACCACCGTTGTTCCGAAGGTATTCACGCGGGGACTGGCGTCATTTTTCTTGCGCAACGGTGTTCTCCTAAAGAAGAACTTCTCACCGCTTCGAGCCGATTGCCTTCTCGTGGTACCCTCGACATTGCGGCCAGAGGTCCTCCAGGCTCGGCACGACGACCCGACGGCTGGACACCTGGGTGTTTCTCGCACGCTAGCAAGAATACAGGAGAAGTACTACACTCTAAGAAAAAAAAGAGTCAAAAGAGGGTCACGGCCGCGTGATTCTCTTCGGGTGTCCATTTGACCCCTTTTGGAAGGTACAGGCAGAGAAAGAGAGTTCGCAATTCGACTGGAGTCACGGGACTCTCCTGAAGCGCGTTTCGATTGGCGGCGCCGCCGTATACGCCATACATATCGCGCGCTTGCCCTTTGGCGCCGTTGTGGCGCGTTGGCTCGACGACGGAGGCGAGGCAACGCGCCACAACGGCGCCGGGGTGGCGTGCTGCTTATGTTTTCCTCTCTGTCTCCTCGTCTATTGGAATGCGTTGCGTGTTGGTTGCACGGGTTGTGTGTGTTCTTGCGCGTCTTCGGTGGTGTTGGTGTTGACGCCGGCTCCGTGCACGAAGTGACGCGGTGACGCTTGGAGGACGGAATATTCCTGGAGCTGCGACAGGAACAACGGGCGCCAGTTAACGGTGAGTGTACTGCTTTCGTTGGTACTAATTATACAGCTTTAGCTGGGCGTCTGCAGCAGCTCTGCGGAAGTTATCTGCCAGCCATTTCCAACAGCAGCCTGTGTCCGCAGGGCTGTTGCGGATGCCCAACTAAAGCTGTCAGTTAACGAGTTGCCACCGCTATGCGCGTTGCTGTGCAAGCTCCCTTATAGTGAACGATGCAAACAATTATCAAGGGTCATTTTTTGCTGATCGCACGTTGTGTCTGCGCTACTGAATGTGCAAGATGTCGTTTTGAGATGCACTTTAGTCTACTTCATAACATTTCCATCGACCTTGAGTGTGTAGCGTGCTTCGGCGCGTGGGAACGTGAAAAAAAAATGCCTGTGTACAGAACGCTCAGACGCACTATATATAATGGTTTTTGTTGGCTTAAAGACGGTAGTTTGAGGTGCAGATATAGTACGGTGCTTCCAGAACGTATGCGGTCATTCAAGTTGGACACGCTTCACCGGTAAAGTGAAAAAGCTCTAGACTTTCGACGGCGCCCGTTGGTGCGGCCGCGGCCGTGCACTCTTCCCTCGTTTCTGTTTGCTGTTTTCGTGATTTGCATACACTGCGATGACGTTGGGCGTTATTACAGAATCGAGTGAGTGTGCGTGATTGTGGGAGCTATGTGCGGTAATTCTAAAATATGGCATATCTGATCTCGACGTCAAAAAACTTGGTTCCTGACCATGCCTGTTTGCATTTGTTGTTTTGTTGTTAGCCTTTATTATGTCTGTGTGAACCACTCATTGTGTAGGTTTTGCAAACGTTTACTGCAATTTCATTTTCTCATCATAATATCACGTTCTGCTTTTCAGATACCGTTTTTCATGGTGCTCACGCTGGACAGGAGCGACAAACTAGCAAGCCACAAGTCTGATGCCTCAAGCCGTCACCACTTTTTGATTTATTTTTAATCACAAGGAATAAATATGGAAACATGATGGCGATTTCTGCTGTTCATTTAGCACCTTATGACACTGTGCACATCACAGTCACACATTTTGGCTGGCTATACTCATAGAAGCATGTAAATGAGGAATACCCGAACTTCTTAATTGGAAATCACAGACCATCTTTTCGCGCTTTCTATATAACTTTGCTGGAAAATATGTGTTGTTTTGACGAGTTTTATTAAAATAATGCTAAAACTGAACTATTCCTTTTTTACAGTCGCTGGGCAGAACGGCAAGTATTATTGGACTTGCTTAAAATGAATACTCCACTATTTTCAACAGTAATCGCGCAAAAGTAGAGCAAGGATCAAATGAGTAGCTTAAAATACTTGTGGAGTCGCTTGATGCTTCGGTGTGGGTCCCTTGACCACCCTAGGAGCGTTACCGGCAAGAGTCGTCTGACTCCCTATAAGTGGTAACGTGATCCTCCCGATAAGAGTCTTTCAACTCTTCCTAGAGGGTCGGGGGACTCTCCTAGAGCGAGCCGACCCTGACCCACCAAGAGAGTCACCGTGACTATTTAAAGAGAGTCGTATACGTGGCAAGTCAAAACTCTCCGAAAAGAGTCACGCATACTCTTTTTTTTCTTAGAGTGTACTGGCCGCGCCTTTCCGCCGACGTCACTCGTTACGTGAAGACCTGCCGGGACTGTCAGCGACGCAAGACACCGCCCACTAGGCCAGCCGGACTTCTGCAGCCTATCGAGCCACCTCGACGGCCGTTCCAGCAAATCGGGATGGACTTACTGGGGCCGTTCCCGACGTCCAATACCGGAAACAAATGGATCGTCGTAGCTACAGAATACCTCACCCGCTACGCCGAGACGAGGGCCCTGCCTAGAGGCAGTGCCGCCGAGGTAGCGAAGTTCTTCGTTGAGAACATCGTCCTGCGTCATGGCGCCCCAGAAGTTCTCATCACCGACAGAGGTACGGCGTTTACTGCTGACCTAACTCAGGCAATACTGAGATACAGCCAAACAAGCCACCGCCGGACCACAGCGTACCACCCACAGACAAATGGCCTGACCGAGCGGCTAAACAAGACCATCGCCGACATGTTGGCCATGTATGTCGACGTCGAACACAAGACGTGGGATGCCATCCTTCCGTATGTGACATTCGCATACAACACGGCCGTCCAAGAAACGACGCAGATGACGCCGTACAAGTTGGTCTACGGAAGGAGCCCGGCGACGACGCTCGACGCCATGCTACCCAACGTCACCGACGAAGAAAACCTCGATGCCGCTGCTTACTTACAACGTGCCGAAGAAGCTCGACAGCTCGCCCGCCTGCGCATCAAGACCCAGCAGCACACCGACAGCCGTCGCTACAATCTTCGACGACGCTTCGCGGAATACCAGCCCGGCGACCGTGTTTGGGTCTGGACGCCGATACGCCGACGTGGGCTTAGCGAAAAACTCCTTCGGCGATACTTCGGGCCATACAAGGTTCTTCGACGCCTCGGCGCTCTTGACTACGAGGTGATCCCGGACGGCATTACGAACTCCCAGCGACGCCGCGCACGACCTGAAGTCGTCCATGTCGTGCGCCTTAAGCCGTTTTTTGCGCGTTAGCGAACCTGGGGACTCTATTTTTCTTCCTTTGTTATTGTAATTTATTTTTGTATGCACTTGTTTTTTTTTTCTCTCTTCTATGCTCTTTCACAAGCATCGGGACGATGCTTTTTCAGAGGGGGGCAATGCCACGCCCACTTCTTGTCTTGTTTTGATGTATTCGGGTTTGACCGGCAGGGACGGTTATCAACGCTCGACGCTGTCCGCGAAGCATTGTTCGAGAAGCTTCACGTCTATAGTAGATCGTTCTGTTAAGATTGCGCCCCGCACGCGAACGTTCCAGCTTTGTCTAGAGATAACGCCGCCACCAGCGATATTGCTGGAAAGTTCGATACTGCCTGTATAAAAGCCGACGCGATTGACCGCTTGTCAGTTCATCGACGGACGACGCCCTGTTCGCCGCTATCATTGCACAGCGTGTATTGCTGTAGCTCTAGTTCTCATTTTCCGGCCACAAGTTCGGCCAAATAAACAGTTTCATCCTGCAATCGCCGACTGCTGTCTTCGTCGACGTCACGACCACGTGACAATATATATATATATATATATATATATATATATATATATATATATATATATATATATATATATATATACACACGTCCCGTTGTAGCGTTCTTTGCTCCGCTTCGTTCTGCAATATTTGCTCCGTGATTGTATTCCAATCTTTAGCGATGTGTAACGTTCACTGAGTAGATGTGTTGGAAACCGTGTTGTGCTATGGGGAAAGTAAACTGTATTAGAGAAATGAAATGACAGTGCGACAAACGCGCACGTAGATGCTAATGGTCAGCAATTTCGGAAACAAATAAAACGTCAGGACATTTCGAGACTGCTCGGCACAGTTCTTAGTGATCAGGAAGCTATATGGACAATCCAAGGTAAGCGTACGTTCTACTGCCGAATAGCGCAACTTAATAGCGTTAATTTAATGACAATTAATTCGAGGAACCAACAAGGAAACATCGGTGTGGTCTCAGATCACCGAGTGACAGGAGCGTAAGGTTATGACGATAATGTCGGCAAAAAAATGCCATGTGCCAGAGGCAGATATTGTGATTTGACGTAAAGGCAGCATTGGCAAGTTATTAAGCGTGAGTTGCTCTGCGCCTTCGTTCTCATCGTTTCAACCATAAATACTAAAGACTTGAGCAATGAGCTTCGCAATGGAAACGTTTGGTTGCTGATATATTCGTCTTGCTCTTGTATCTGTGCATGTCTCATTCTACGATGCAACTGAGTAATGAGCGCTATGATAATTTACCTCTATTTACTTGTTTTTCTTGCTTTAGCCAGAGGCTTATCACTGAAATGGCCGACCGCTTAATGTACGATGGCTACAAGGCTGCTGGCTACGAGTACGTGATTATCGATGACTGCTGGAGCTTCTATTACCGCAGCAAAGGGAAGCTGGTTGGAGATACGCGGCGGTTTCCACGGGGCATGAAAGCAGTCGCTGAGGAGGTATCATGATAATCACTTGCTCGGCTTCGATAACGTATAACCTGATAGCACTTTGCTATCGCTCTCTTTGTTATGTGTCAAGGTTCACGACAGGGGACTCAAGTTTGGCATCTACACCGACATTGGGACAAAGACTTGCGGAGGCTATCCTGGAAGCTATGGTTACTACAAAACCGACGCCCAGACTTTCGCTGATTGGGGAGTGGATTACGTCAAAGTTGACGGCTGCTCTGCGGATCCAAAGCAAATGGATGATCGTAAGCTTTCGCGCTGGCGGCTCAAATGTATTGGTTACTCATCTGCGCTATCCGCTTTCGCCTGTAGCGTCGGGCTCTCCGAGACAGCAGGTTGTTGTGATAGCGCACTTGTGTTGATAACTGAACGAGCCAATTTTGATACGAGCAGTCCTCTTGCCCTGTCCAGCTCATAGTTGCTGGAAACTGGAAGCGGTTATAAACAGCAAACGTCATGTCCGCACAGTTATCGTAAATTGGCTTACTCTGATTTCAAATTAGAGATATAGTGTTGACGAGACAGTAGCGAAGTGGTATCTGGCGCCATATAAGCGAATGCTACAGGTAACCGAAGATTTAAAGATATATATGTTCGCGGGCTTTTGAAAATATGTTGAACAGACAGGTGGGCTTCAATTTTCAATGTATTCTTTTTTCTATTGAACACGGCGCTGAACTTTCCGAAACACTTTGCAGAACTTTGCTGGTCTAACCGTAAAAAATTACGGAGGCACTTAAATCTCCTTACATGCACTGGATGCAAATGCAACGCGGAACACGCAGACACTCATGGAGCAGATTGGCATGGCCGGCGAGGTCTGCGCACGGCGTGTCTGGGGCGTCGATTATACTGACATCCCGAATATTTCGGCTTTCACGTGACATATGATTGTCTCATGACGTTACCACTTGGTCATGTGACCTTGCAACTTAATGTTATTACTTGGTCACGTGACTACATTATATGACGTGAATACTTGTTTACGCGCTCGAATCGGGCAAAGGCAATATCGAGGGTGGACCACCGAAAACTTAGGCGTATAAACCAAGTCAATTTTGGCAGTGATTTCAGGTCGGTTTTAAAAGTGGGTCAACTCAGTTTTCGAATTAGGCAACACAAATCACGTCACGTCGTCGCTTGATGACGTGAGTTTTCTTACGACCGTATGTTAACGCCGATGGACGCCGAAAGTATATTTGTATACAATGATTCGCATGTAATGCTTTCGCATTAATACGTGACTAAATGCTTGCATACCTTCATCCGCATGTATGCTACGCAGAGAGAGAGAGTTGCTGCATTGTCATTGTAATGACTTTACCGCAGTGTACGTGGAAATGGGTGACGCCCTCCGTTCCAGTGGGAGAGACATGGTCTATTCTTGCAAGTGGCCACTGTACCAGCAGAAAGCTGGAATCACGGTGAGCGTGCTTCAATTTCTGCTACCGTCCTGCGCTCTCACATCGTTACTAGTGTGTCAGAATAGCGCTACCACTCCAGCCGTCCGCTAGCTCTGTCCGTGTTAGTTAAGCCTCGCCATGTGAACGTCCGGTGCAATTAAGAAGCAGTCTGAGCGCTGGTTTGCGGCTCACGCTGTAGCTGTAATGGTAGAGCGGTAGTGCCATGCCACGGCCGCTGGATGAAAAATGCGTTTTTTCATCCAGCGGCCGTGGCCATGCGTAAACAGTCCTCTAGGTAACGAGCCCGAAAGTCTTGACTTTATTCCTGGACTTGCTTTTATAGTAAATAATGATCTGACCAATGTGAAGACACTACTGAAACCGCTGCATCATATCTTACGCTGAAAACACAGGGAAAAAATGCCTTGCTATCACTTCACGGAAAAAGAAGCCTTGATAAAAAAAAGACAACTTTTAGGTGACAATAATGTTCCGCTTAAGTGGCGTTCATGGCGCTAGCCCCCAGCGTTACGTGAACTCCTGGTTCCCTTAGGTAGACTTTAGATTAACTTTTGGTCGTCGACTTGCATAGCATCAGTGTACACACACAATCCACTAGGACCGGCTTCTTCATCGTCATCCACTTGAATGAGAGAACTGACGAGTGGAAAAAGTTCCGTAGTAGGTATATGACATGTGCGCAGTTGATATGTGCCATCGTGATGGCATATACCCATAAGAAAGCAGCCTGCTTTTCTAATGAGCGCATTCAATTAATTAATTTTTTGAATTACTTATTCGGGCTAATAATTGGTTCTTATATGTATACTAAAAGTTATGCGCCGATGTCAGACGTACCCTATACAACTCTGAACATGAAGCATTGCCTCCTTTTTACGTGAGTTGTTTTTTTTTATTAAGGTTTCATAACATTAGAGCCAACGCTCAATAATGTCGTTAGGTGCTAGCGCCACAAATAAATAACATTTGAATGTTGCGCATACATCGCCATGCAATGAGTATACTAGCTAATTACCACACTCAAATACTCGCAGGCAGTATAGACAACGACACTGTTTGGGTAACGCACACTGATTCAATGTAGCTTTTCTTTTCTCATTTTGTACCACGCGACGTCACATTCCACAGATAACCTATTCATATCGACAGTGTAAGCTGAGTGATGTGGCCTTTATCACAGTTAATGAAAAACCAACAGACAATGAACCAAGGAAGGTATAAGGGACGGTATTTGTAGTCTTTTAACTGCATTGTAGTAATTACGATATACAAATGTGAAGAAATTAAAGTGGACGAAACGACAACTTGCCGCCGGCAGGTACCGAACCATCGTATAGCACGCTCGGTGCTCTACCAATTGAGTTACAGACGCGGTCGCCCTCCCGTGCACTTGATCGGGCATGTCTGTGCATGCAAACCTGGTAGTGTTAGTCAGCGCCGCTCGTAGCCATGACGGCAAGTGTGGAACACTCTTTTTCTGCCACCTGACGTAACGCAGCACGAAATCTTTTTATCGAGCCGGCAGCTGCCCATTTAGCCCTCGCTTACCACCTGAAGGCATCAAGCCTGCCGCAACGAGAGCCTCGCTATGAATGAACGAAAGAAGAGAACTTAAGGGCTCGTGTTTCTTTGTTAGACACAAACTTAATGAAAAACCACCAGACAATGAAGCCTATGCATTCCTTGTCTTCATTGTCTGTTGGTTTTTCAGTAAGGTTATGTCTAACAAATAAAAACCAGCCCTTAAATTCTCTTCTTTCCTTTATCACAGTTACTGCTTGCCACTTGAGTATACTTTCTGTATGCGCCTTGCCCTTACCCAGCGCGGGGCAGCGACTTGGGCATTTCTCTTCCGGTTAACCTCCCTGCTATTCGCATATTATTTACATATATTTCTCTGTCAGTGTATTCTCTTTTTACTCTGCCTAGCCCAACTACAAGAACATCTCGAAAACGTGCAACCTGTGGCGGAACTACGACGAAGTCGGCTATTCCTGGGACAGCATCTACGATGCTGTCAAGTACGAAGCCGCCAACCAGGATGTATTGACGGAAGTGTCAGGGCCTGGAGCCTGGACTGATCCTGACGCGGCACGTAGTTCACCCCCTCGTAAGACAGATGACGGGAGCAGCCATCAGAAAACCCGTCACTCAGGCTAGCATTTATGGGATATAATCAAAGCGTGTGCCTCTCTGCCACCGTCAAAACATTAGCTTTCTCTAAACTTATCCAGAGTGCGGCATTTCGTTATTGAAATAATTTTTCTTCCCGCTTGGTTTGAAAGATGATAATATAATAATGATTTTTTACGTCCCAAAACCATGATATGTTTATAAGAGACGCTGTAGGGGAGGGCTCAGGAAATTTCGACCACCTGGGGTTCTTTAACGTGCACCTAAATTTAAGCACACGGGCCTCTAGTATTTTGCATCCATCTAAATGCGGTCGCCACGGCCGGAATTCGATTTCGCGACCTTGGGTCAGCAGTCGAGCAGCATAACCTCTATAGACCAGCGTGGCGGGTACAAAATACTGTGCGTGGGCTCGATTTGACCTTGTTTTATAAGAAACACATCTAGAAGCAAATTCCAGTCCGCGTAAATTTCGTGACATGTGTGCGTAACTGCATGGGCTGTTTCGGTTCCGACATCTCAGTTACGTAACACGATTACAAGTAAAAAAAAATACACATTTGGTTCAGCATTCGAGCATCATAACCACTAGACAACCGTGGCGGGTTGGCTTGAAAGATGGATTAATAACAAAGGAAATCGTAAGCTCAGGAACGTTCCCCTTGATATTTCTTTTGCTCTTAAATAATGACGGAGATGGTGCCATTGCCACGTCACAGAATTCAATGAATGAATGAATGAATGAATGAATGAATGAATGAATGAATGAATGAATGAATGAATGAATGAATGAATGAATGAATGAAACTGCTAACTCAGAGAGACTTGATGGTGCAGCTACAGATACCCTGAGGGTGTTTAGAGCATAATCTATACAATTTATTTTTCTTTCGCATTATTTTCATCTCAACTGATAGTGTTAAATTATAAAGTTCTTGTTAGAAGACAAATTATAACAGGCTTAAAGACAAAGTAATGGGCGACAGCAGAAGAAAAAAAATCAAAATCAAAAGCAGACTGTGGTGGTTCACTTTATTATCTATATTCCGATGGTAAAGAAGGAACGCGAGTAAAGATGATAAGCTAAGGTATCTTGAGTTTTCTAACGGCATGTATATTATTATATTTTATGGAGAGCGCTGTCTGCGGCGCAGCCGGCCCAGGGAAGAACAGAAAGACTAGTATACCGTAAGAACGCTCGCACTCGCGGCTCGCGCTCAGCGCCCGCTGGACGACCAATCGCGGCCGGGCCTTCGGGTAGTAAGGATGTGTCGCTCAGTGTCTCCGCATCGTCTCTAAGGGGCTCCGGGCGGCTGTAGGCCCTGAGCCTCCACACTTGCGCCCAACGTGGGGCCCATGCTTTCTCTTCTTCCCTAGGCCTGCTACGCCGTAGCCCGCGCTCCCCGTTATCTTAACATGAAGTAATAACTATAACTTATAACGAGTATAAGGGAACCAATTTTGCTATGTGTGAAGATTTCTTGGGAATTGTTCGTGATGTGAGGAAAGAGCTTTGGACCTTTGCTAAAGCCAGAAAAGAAGCCGGTGATAAAGTGCCTCTCGCATCCGACAAACTGTAGATTAACGGCGAGAAGTTTCTTTTGGAACAAATCAAACAAGGAATTGACTTCATGTGCGGCTCAGCGCTCACTAGGTACACGCGAAAAACAAAAACGAAAAACAGAGCAGCGAACCAAGGCCGCTACGGCCCCGCAACCAGCAACGCCGGAAATAAATTTTATCAATTTAAATTCCTGGAGCATTCTGATCAAAGTAGACTCACTTGGGTCCTTGCTGACTAGTCGTGAGCCAAACTTTGTAACAATGACTGATGCTGCCTCGCACTGAGTGTTTAGGCAGTGTATTGTAGGCTAACTGTTGGCTCCCACTTGATCACTGCTGTCGGCTGTGTGTATCGTAGTCCTTCAGCCGATAGTGACGTCATCCACATGCTACATATAATCCGCAACGCCATGTATCAAACAACAAACTAACTCTGCTAGGAGATTTCAACTTACCAGATCTAGACTGCAAATATATGCATTTTCCGTCGCCCTGTTCTGAATTATTCAGCAACGTAGCGCTGCACTTTAACCTGCGTCAAGTTGTGAATCGACCCACGCGCACTGAAGGTTCCACGTCAGACATTCTAGACTTGGTTTTCGTGAGCGAACGCTTCGCTCAAGAAAAACTTAAAATATTGATATCTGGGGTTTTACGTTAAAACCACGATGTGATCATGAGGCACGTCGTAGTGGAGGGCTCCGGAAATATCGGCCACCTGTTCTTTAACGTGCACGGACATCGCACAGTACACGGGGCCTCCAGCATTTCGCTCTCCCCGAAATGCGACCGCCACGGTCGAAACTTTTGGCTCAGCAGCCGAGCACCGTATAGCCACTATGCCACCGCGGCGGACAGAAAAATTTGAAATACAAGTACTGTATGGCATGTCCGACCACAACCTAATATACTGTGGCATTCCATTACATGGATCCTTGGCAGCTTTAAAAACGCGTCGGACTTTCCTAGATTTTTCCAAAGCGACTGCACAAGCATTCTTCACTACTTGATATTTCAGTACACTTCGTTTGAAGAAATTTCAGCAGACGCCTCCACCACCATTGACGTTCTCTGGAATAAGCTTAAAGACACAATATTTTTTGTATCCAGATATGTAACCTAATTTACTATTAAATTTAACTTAATCTGCAATGAATCCTTGATTTTTCATCTCCTTTTGCGTCAATTTATTTCTCATGTACGTCTGCCTTTTGTTTGTGCATTTTGTATGCCTTTCTCCTCAAGTGCTGCGCACACTCCGTATCTCCTAAACCACGATAGCATATTTCAGATCGTTGCCGGAAATTATGGCTTGACCATCGAGCAGCAGCGCATCCAAATGGCTTACTGGGCCATAATGGCGGCACCTATGATCATGTCGAACGACCTCCGAAGCATCAACAGAGAATCCAAGGAGCTACTTCTCAATAAATACATAATAGCTGTCAACCAAGATCCTCTGGGACTGATGGGGAGGCGCCTCTCAAAGGTAAAAACATGTCTTTGTCACTGTTAGCCCATGGACCAGTAGACATTGAGAAACTTAAACTTAATTGCCATCTCCGTTTTCGGAATTCGCACTTAATATATTTTATCACCACATTAGCATACTACGATAAATAGGAAAAAAATGTAACAGCATGGGGGTCAATAAAATATTTCATGAGAATCGAGTTAACACGTTGTTATTTTCACCATATAGTGCTTGAGTTATCCAGCTTTAACGTTATCTAACGTATAACTTACGGCACAGAAGTTAAAAGGCAATGTGCCTCGCGAACGATTCGAATTTGTCGTACCGTCAGTACTTGAAGGATATTCCTGCAATGATAAAATTGTTGCGCTGCGCAGTAATTCTAACACACCCGAGATTTGTATCTCAGTTTCTGACCATCTCCTATTGCTTTTTCCCCAGATAAATGACACGGAGCTATGGACCAGGTGGGTTGCTCCCAAGCTTCCCGATGGTCGTATGTCCTTGGCCGTCCTTGTGCATAACGCAAACGTGCTCGGTGGCCCTTCAAGAGTGGTGCTTGGAATATCGGACCTAGATCTGGACAGCCCAGACGGTTATCAGATCACCGATTTGGTTCACAGCAACACATTTATAGGAGTCTTCTACCCTGGGCACAGCATCACCGTGACTGTGCCACCATCGGATCTTTTCTTTTTCAAGGCCACTGTCATCCAAGTATGAAGAGAAAAATTAATGAGGCATCTGGAAAAGCCTGAAAAACGATTTGAAAATACATTTGAAGTACCACTACATGAAATGTACAGGATTCTTGGTCAATTCCACTGGTTACCGTTTTGGTGACTCGTTGGTGACCGTTTTGGTGACTCGTTGACTAGCGCAAAAAGACAAGGACGTAGAAGTAAGTTGCACGTGACAGGCGCTGACTTGAAAACAACATTTCTACAGAAGCACACACGTAATATATTCTATTCTTA
Source organism: Rhipicephalus sanguineus (assembly GCF_013339695.2). Taxonomy (NCBI): domain Eukaryota; kingdom Metazoa; phylum Arthropoda; class Arachnida; order Ixodida; family Ixodidae; genus Rhipicephalus; species Rhipicephalus sanguineus. The sequence goes on along the minus strand of NC_051177.1, from coordinate 25,211,992 downwards.
TCACAGTTATCTTGAATATTTGTTATCCAAAAGACTAAAAGGCATGCAGCGCTATCACCTTCAACAAACATTCAAAACGGCAGGCGCACCTGTAAGTCGGTTAACAAACAGTAAAAAACAAAATATATGGCTGATTCCTCCGTCATAGGAATCGGTATAACACGAAAGTGAAATGTGTCTTCACAGAAGTAGTGCTTATTGTGTAGTGATGTATGAGAGCTTGTACCATGTCTATTCGTCTTTGGCAGCTGTAGCACCATTTGACGTGGATGCCCTCATGTTGACGCCAAGTGGCAGGTCTCCATCGCGACGACTAACGCCCATGAACATGATTAAACCGTTGTGGTCGCTGAATGGCTGACGATTGGGCACGTTGGTTTATGATCCACAGTGTAGAATTGCGCAAACAGCACAGGGACTAACGGAAGAGACGACGACTGTGTGTCGTCGTCTCTTCCTTTAGTTCCTGTGCTGTTTGCGCAATGCAACACTTTAGTAGCTGATGTTGTGAACATATATTTGGACACAGCGAATCGTGAGTCCCACGTAAAGATGACATCAACAAGATCATAATCAACGCTGGTACCCGATATGCACTTCTTGAAAACGTCTTCAATAAAGGAGAGAAACGGCACGGTGTGCGCTTTCAAGTAATGGATAACTACACTACCACACTGCGCTTCCGCAACACGGAAGGCAGAGATACGTAGCTTGAGCCACAAACGCGTGCGTCCCGCTGGCCTCTGTCTCGCTCCACCAAGGCACGACATTCGGCAGTCGAAATCGTGTTCTTTCTGCAACGCGTATTGCAGCAGTTTTGTTAGTCGGTGCTCTCGCAATCGAAGCAGTCGGCGGCGGAGAAATCCAATCCCGTTGGCGCATGTGGAAACTGCACTACTCCGATGAGCCGGCGCCTTGCCGGCACTAGCTAACACGAAGCGAAAGGCAAATAACGTAACTGCGTCCAGTGATGTTCCGTACTACGGTGAAGAATTCCCATTCCAGGACATGAAAATTCCCTATTTCGGGTATTTTTCACTCCATACTTCGAAAAAAATCCCTGCATATTTTCCTGCCCAATGGCAATAACGTCTGCGCCCACACCCATATATATAATGCATGTTTGTGACGTACTACGTGTTTAGGACTATTAAGATCATGACTAGCGCCTGCGCTCCTGCACAACACAAAAGCATGGCCTCCGAAACTCATGCGTTGCAATTAGTACATTATGCATGCGTGGGCTTCGAGTCTAACATCCATAGTGGGCTAAAAATCGATCCGAAACAAATCATCATCAGAAACAAATCTCAAGGGCTATGCTTTTGCATGCTATATGCGCCAGAAGCGACTGCAGAGGGCGAGAGCGCACTGCGACCGACATGTCTTGTGGCATCTTGTACGCATTCCAAATAAGCACGGAGGCGTGGCGTTACATCCAGCCGCACGTGAATGGCCAATGTGAACCGCGACAGACGTCATGGCCCTGCATTGACCAATCGCGTTCGGCTAGATTTAACGGACCGCCTCCGTCCGTTTTAAGAACGCGTATAAAATCGCGCCATTGGTCATCATGGGGGAATTTCACCATTCCTGAAATTCCCTGCAATATCTCAAAGATTCCCTTTTTCCCTTTTGTCCAAAATGACGGATGAAAATTCCCCGAAAACCCTGCATGGAACATCACTGACTGCGTTTATATAGGGTGCCTCGGCCGCCTCGGCGACGCCAGCGCGGCTATCGAGACGCTTTAACTATGACCTCCGATATTGCGCGCAATCTCGGAGTAAGCGCTAGTAAGTGTTGATCGTGACGCATTACTTCTTTTCACCTCTCACCGACGGCGGCACCGCCCCGCCGCGCCTAACAGATGTATGTACTTGATGGACCCCGGCATAAAACAGTTTCGTGTTAAAAAAAGAGCAAAAACAAAGGGATAGCAGTCACTAAAGAACATAACATCATTGCTATCAAACTCACTAGGTGAATGACATTGTTAACGGGAATTAAGGAATATCATTTCATTGTCCAAGAGGTGCACCAAAGGTTGACCCACGCACGTGCCTTCCTGCTTTCGGATATTAAAGGTCTCTCAGTTCATTAAAAGTGAATTCATTATTGCGCCGAAAAAGAGCGGTTGTGTCTTCCAATAAGGGCTCGCACCCGCATTGCTTGCCACACTTTGAGAGCGCCTTGGTTCGTTAAAAGCGCCACTCTTATTAAGCGCTGAGCTGCGAACAATGCGGGTGCAAGTCCGTATTGGAAAGCACAGCCGTGCTTTTCCGGCAAAGTTAATTAGGGAATTAACAGAGAGGCCTCTCATATCCAAAAGCAGGAAGCCACGTGCGTGAGCCAACCTTCAGAGCACCTCTTGGACAATGAAACGATGTTTCTTAAAGGGACACTAAAGAGAAACAATGAATTGGTTTAGATTGATAAAGTGTGCTCGGAGAACTCTTGTGTAGTTTATTTCACCACCGTAGGTTTATTATTAGAGTAGAAAACCAAGTTCAAAGTATCATTTTTAAATTTCGCGCCGAACTTTGTAATTCGTGACGTAAAAGACTTCAAAGAGCATTTAACGTATTTTGGCGCCACTGGCTCGACGAAATTTCCACAAACTCGTTATGTCAAGTCTCTTGGCCCCCCTCAGATGACAATGTAGTTCGATTTAACCGATTAGGAACTACGTAGGCCCAAGCAGGCGCCGTCAAAACTATGTGACGTCACGGCAAATGGTGCGGGAATTCCAAGGTGGCGTCGCCACCTGTATTTTCTTTTTGCGCGTTTTCTCGGTTATTAAGCGTATTAGCACAGAAAGCGTGGTGTTTTTTGGTATCGTGGAAGACTACTTTACTAATTCGAGAAAAATCATTTTGCTCTTTAGTGTCCCTTTAACACTTGTTAACAATGTCATGCAGCTAGTGTGTTCGATAGCAATCACGCTGTTATGTTCTTTACAGATTGGTAACCCTCCTTTTTTTTCTGTTCTATGACTGTTTGTTAACCGACTTACATGTTCGCCTGCGCTTTTGGATGTTTCTTGAAGGGATAGCTCGGCATACTCACTCATGAGTACATTCGCGCACACTCACTCACACTCATTTAAAAGGCGTGAGTGTGAGTATGATTGAGTGACGAGGTGCGCGAGTAGACGTGAGTAAAACGTAAGGGAGTACTCATGAGTGTGAGTTGGTGTGAGCATGACGTCAGTGAGCACCGATGAGTGTAAGCGTGAGTATGAACGCGAGTGAGTACCGATAAGTGTGAGGAGGCGTGAGTATGTACGTGAACGTGAGTGAGCGCCTGTGTGTGAGCTCACGTGAGCGTGACCATGAGCGCGTACCCATGAGTGTGAGTACAAATGAGTATGAACGTTAGTGTCTATGAGTGTGAGAATTGAGTATGAACGCGAGTGCGTGCCAGCGAGTGTGATTGGACATGAGTGTGATCGTGAGTGCCTATGAGTGAAAACTGAATGTGAAAGTGAGTGACTGTTCATGAGTGTGAGTAGGCGTCAGTATTAACGTGGATGAGTTTCTGAGTGTGAGTAGACTCGAGTATGTGCACCTTAGAGTATGAGTAGAGCGAGCATGAACCATAGTGTGTACGTATGAGCTTGAATAAAGTTTTTCTTCGAGCATCGAAAGTTGCATATCGCATCGATGTAATGCGAAGCAGTCAGCGAGGATTTGCATACACCGAACTGTTTGGATTTGAGGTAAATCAAGGCATTCATGTCATGATGTATTTATTATCACATGTTTGTCCTCCATGCACAATCTGGTAAGGCGGTCGAAACTATCGGGCGCCCTTCACTATGGCATCTCTCACAGCCTGAGACACTTTGAGACGTTAAGGGGATACTGAACAAAGATTTGAAAGAGCTACGAAAACACTTGCATTCGACTCGGATGACACGACTGTTCCTATAAACAGCGTTTATTTCACGTAATTTCGAACAGTTGGCCATATTTTTAGTGGATTGTGAGAGCGCGGCGGCTGCACGCCAGTGCGCTTGTCGACGGGCGTGACGTCGAATGCTCCAGCAAGAAGGGGGCAACCAGCACGCTCTCTCCTGCCCTGCCACTTCCCTTTCTGCACCTCTCCTCGCAAGAACACCTTCCCGACCGTGAGAACACGTTTTGAGAGAGACGCGCGGCAGCGGGTGGCGGCTTGCGATGTCGATTGGTAAGCGATTTTGCAGCGAGCACGGTTGGCGAGTCAGTATCCGCCGAGTTTCGCGTCACTTCCTCTCTAGTTCGCGGCGCGGCCGCTAGACGCGCCAATTTGCGAAAAAGGCATTAAATTCATTATTTTCTGCTAGTCTCTGGCTGAAATGGGCGCCTCGTTTTGTTCTGGAGTGTGACGATCGACTTACATAACCCAAAACGTATGCAGTTTGTAATAAGTCTTTGACGGAAACGATATCTAGTCGAGCTGAATGCTCCACAAGATACCGCCCTAGCCGAGGCTGACGTCCGTTCCGGGATATCTAACTGAGAAAATTCGTTGGACATCCAACAGCTCAAACACATAGAACATATTAACACCGGAGCTGTCTATGCTTGGAGCAATGCCGCGTTGTCGTCTGCGCAAACCTCGGCGGGTATGCGCCACAGGAAGCGGGTATGCGCCAAACAGCTTCTAGGATAGCGTAGCCATACATAGTGTGAAAAAATCTGTAAACAGGGGGTGAGTGCTCGAACCGACGTTTGAACAAGTGGGCTTGTCTTGTATTAAAAAACAACTTGAATAAAAAATAAAAATAAAGAAACAAAAAGTAAAAAAAATGAGGGGGGGGAGAACAAGAGAGGGAAAGAAAATGGAGAATCCTGTCCAGAAAGAAAAAAAAGAGGAAAGAAGGAGAACCACCCACCAAAAATAATAAATAAATGAATAAAATAAATAAAACAGAAAAGTACAAAGACTAAAAAGACAGAATATTCAACCAAGATAATCAAGTATATTATATATTCTACAGATGTTTTTACTATTAGACAGTGGTTTTCTTTAGGAGTGCTGCATGTGAATGCTTTAGGTTTGCTGCATATGATATGGGAGTGACAGAGACTCAGGACCCGATAGGAGAGCCGAAAAAGAAAGTACGAATATTTGTAACTCAGAATCTTTTTTTTTGTTGTTTGGGGGGGGGGGGGGGGGGGGCAGGGAGGGGAAAAAAGAAACGAGGGAGCGGGGTGGGGAGGGGGAAAAGGCTGAGGAAGAACCGAGGTCGATCTCCAGCGTCCTCGGCCGCTCTTCACAGGACTCGGAGAGGGAGAGGCAGCACCAGAACCCAGATGGCGGAAACACAAAAGAGAAGTATCAACAAGGATACACACACTCAAGTCAAGCTGTCGAAGACGGATATATCTGTGTAAATCAAGAGCAATTGTAAGTCAAGCAAATTCATGGAACACGACTTCGAAATGTCAAAACTGTATAAATTATGTGTAGTAGGCAAAAATAAGATGAATAAAACCCGCTGATCTGGCGGCTTGTTCCCTTGGCTGTGGTTTCCTAGCCGGTAGTTATACTATTTTTCCCCCTCTATTCAAAATCTTCTTTTGACGTCTGTACCATTCATTTTTTTCCCGTTTCGGTAGCTTGCAATACTCCGGTGCAGCAGGCAGGGCATAGCTGCAGACATGACTGAATAGCGCGCTCCGTCCTGTCTGTCGTCTATACCTTGTCTGTGGTGTTTTTGCGCTATTCAGTCATGTCTGCAGTTAATACGCACCAACTGGCCCAACTCACGTCTCTAATTAGTCAGGGCCTAGTTTGCTGTTTTAAGCTATATTATTTTAGGGTAAAATATTGCCCACACAGCCTTTCCTGTCCAACACAAGGTAAAAAAAAGACGGAGTAAAGAAAAATGTGTAGAATAGAAGAGAACTCTCTTGCGCTCGTGCAACTATTACTAGTGCATATCGCCGAACGCAGCAGCACACAAAATATGCGAAATAGACTTTATTGTGGCGACCAAGCCCGTTTGTCCTCGGTGACGAAAAAAAAAAAAACGTTTGCACGATTATCAGTACACTGTAGAAGGTATGCATGCATCACCTACGAAGCATATGCATGCGTGAACTTGCCGAAACTAATTAGTCGGCGGCTTTCAAGGTTTGTGTGCAACAAAAGAACCAAAACCAGGTGGCTATTCAAGTTTTGAATTTAAATGCAGGGACGGGGGAAGGTGCATGATGCGCTGGTGTCATTACATTTTGTCACCATTGAAATGCATTCACGCAGCGACTACGAATCGAACTCACGAGCACCTGAGCCATGACGACGGCTATGGTAACACTATCCGAAACGGAGATGCGTGTTGGCAGCTTTACGAAATTTTCTCATAGGCAGTAGTTTTATTGCTTGATTTGATAAGTACATTGCATGAAATCGATATTGCGTGTTTAATTAAGTAACCACTTCCAAAAGACATTTGTTTACTTTACGCGTAGTACTGTTTTATTGAACTTTCACGTGCACTTTAATGATTGCTTCTCGTAGTTTTGTTCGGTTTGTATTGTTTGTGTTTCCCCTTCATATTTTTTTTTACAGTTCGCTTGTTCTTTGTTCGCGTAATCTGCATATCGACGCGAAGTGAACTACCTATGACAGGCACCGGTCGATCGCCAGAGAGCATACGACGAAGTGCAGGTACGGAACTGAGGAGCAACCAACCAATGAGCTTTTGTTCACTACCTTCGTAACATTATGCATTTAAGGGAAAATGAGCAGTCGAAGCTTTTTAACAATTTATTGGTACAGCGGGCTCTAATGTCACGTACCTTCAAATATGTGTGCAACTAATAAACATCCGCCATGGTGGTCTAGTGGTTCTGATGCTCGACCGCTGAAACGAAGGTCGCGGTATCGAATCCCGGCAGCGGCGGCCGCATCTTCGATGGAGGCGAAAATGCTTGAGGCCCGTGCGCTTAGATTTAGGTGCACGTTAAAGAACCGCAGGTGGTCGAAATTTCTGGAGCCCTCGACTACGGCGTCCCTCGTAATCATATCGTGGTTTTGGGACGTCAAACCCCAACAATTATTATTAACTAATAAACAAACAACATACAAAGCGGCGGCTATACTTAGGCCTTGAATAAGGGCACCGTGAGAAGTTTGATTCAGTTCATATGAAGAGCTCAGTGAATCGCTTTGTCTCTTCTCTGGTTTTGCTGGCGGCTGCAATGATGTGATAGCTCATCTCATGTGTTTATAAGGTTCGTTTTTTTAAGGCTGCCATTCAAACAAGTATCAGACGCTGAGTCAACCCCAGTTTTACTCGCAAAAGGCGAATAGCACTGATTCTGATAGTTTGAGAGAGAAAGAGAGATGCGCGAGATTATGCTCGTTCCCAGCAAGACCAACACAAAAAATTGAACATTCCTTTTTAATCGCATCCTTATGTTGGGTGGTTAATTTAAGCCTCATCATCAGCTATGCTTCTGACGCTTTCCAATATTGCTTTGAAGCTATGCGCCTGCACCCACTTTTCTTTCCTCGTTTTGATTACAAGCTCCCTATCTGCTAATCTGCTTGCCGATCAGCAGATAGCGACAAGCGAACAACGGCTCCCGATAGAGTACGGATCTATATGAGGTTGCACGAGACAATGGGCATACATGTGGCGCCTAGTTTTCTTTCTTTTCTTTTTTTTTTTTTCGCTAAGCACGCAGGATCAAATTCCGACAGTCGATAAAGCAATCCCGCCGCTATCGCCAGAGGCTCGCTTAGTATTTTGCCGCCGGAAACAGTGACGGTTTAAAGCACCGAATTCTGCTGCGAACCGGTTAAATATCAATGTGCCGCGTGATTACTGTAGAGTCTCGGATCTGATTTGAACTGATTTGTCTTTAGCTGCGCATTGAACGTGTTTGAGGTGTTGTCGAAATCTCTCTGAGAGGAGTGCTTTGTTAGTTGCTATGTACCTGGTGCTGAGGATTTTGCTCGCTTTGAGCACGTTTCTGGCATCAGGGAACTGCCTTGACAACGGTCTCGCTCTACTTCCTCCGATGGGATGGCGAACCTGGCAAAGATTTGGCTGCAACACCGATCCGGTACTGCATTACGACGAGTGCATAAGGTAAGATGCGCACCACAATTCCCACTGTATACTCCGTTTCATATATAGAGTGAAACGCTGCGGAGGAGGCTGGCGTGACTTCTCGCAGCAGCAGCATTTGCACCAAGTAGTGGTTCGGTGTCTTTAGACGTTGTTACTTAAAGCTCTTCTTTATCTAGGCTGAGTAATAAAGGTTTGTTAGCTTGAAGATGAACTAACAGCGGTAAAAAGCTGACGTTACTTCGTTCTAAACTAGCTCGCGTTACGCTGTTTATAATGCAACGTATAATTCTCTTATATGCTTATTTCGTCAAGTGTGCATTGCCCCGCCACTATATTTTACGGCGCAGCTGTTAAGCTATTCGTTATGCCGCGTGGCGTGGCCTGGAAACTACCATCGCCATGAACCGGGACGCGCTCTCTTCGTCCTCTTCTTCATCTTCTTCTTCGCAACCAGAACACGTGCGCCGGTTTGTCCGGCGTGGGATGCGGTAACTCTGATGGGCGAGAGAACGAGTAGAGAGAGCGAGAGAGAGAGAAAGCAAGAGAGAAAGAAAAAGAGAGAAAGAAAGGGAAGAAATACAGAGAAAGGAGTAGACAGAGAAAGAAAGAGATAGGGATAAAGAGACACAAGAAAGATATTGAAAATAGAGAGCAAGCATAGCCATGTATACAGTGTAGTAGGGTGGGAAAGGGAAGTGAGGATGAGGGAAAGGAGGAGGGCGACGCCTCCAGCTCCGCTGCTTCGTCAGACAATTGTTCGCCTTCGCTTCCCATAATTGTGATCGCATTTTTGACTTCGAAACAAAATGATGTCACTCTGCGTATATACGCTCACAGTTCAAAAAATCGCCATTATTCATAACTGACATTACGCAAAGTTATGAGGAGCCACGTGTATTCCAGTCTCTTTGCAACTTTGTTTGCATCAAGCCTGAAACACTGCTTCCTTACTTTTTTAAAAATTTTGATACACTTTAGAGAACTTCGAGGCGGGACACTATATAGGGATCGATATGAGACTTTCTTCACGTGGGGCAACGGGTATTATTATTAGTGCTCACAGCACTTTTTGTTCACTCACTTTGTGTTCTTTATTATTTGCAACGCTTGTGGCGCTGTGGGCAAATATACGAGTGAATAAGAAGTAGTTTACACTGTACTCGGTAACACAGCACCAAATAACGGCAAATATTGTGAGCCATTTCATTTTGTGAAGGTGGGCGACCAGCGAAGCTGTTGAGCACACGACAAAGCGGTGACACATAATTTTGAACAAAGGTACGAACTCGTTGTTTCGATCGGTGATCATCCTGACGAGAGGTACGAACACACATTTATAGTCTTTATCGGTGGTCATTAATCGTCTTGCAATTAATTGTTGTACTTCACCGAAGTGCACGAGCGAGCGCAGGACCTTTGCTCGTGCGCACCATGCGAAATAAGACGTTGTTATGTATGTAGCGCCGTTATGGACGCAATAAAAGCAGTAATAAAAGTCACCATTATACAAGAAAAATTATGGCAGCCTCGCCATAATTCTTCTTTTAACCCTTTCTCTTTTTTTTTACTTTTTTACCTCTTCTGTCCCCCCTTACACCTTCCCCAGTGCAGAGTAGCAAACCGGAAAATTTTCTTCTGGTTAACCTTCTTGCCTCTCAACCTTTCTCTCTCTCTCTTGCAAATTCCCACATGACGTAAGGATCGCATATATTGTTTTGTTTGATTAAGCTTGATTAGGCTATTACCGATGCAACCGACAGAGCAGGAGCACGTTGTATCTAGCCAGACATCACTGAACTAACTTGAGCTATAGCTAACCTTAAGTGGTTTAGCTTTTTATTGCGCACCTGCGTTATTCATCTGAATAATCTGGACAAAAATCAATCATTTGAACAATCAGCAAAGTAAAAAAAAAAGAATGAAGCAAACCGGCATTCAAAGTGTGCGCGGCTGCCCACACTTGGTATGCTTAGGGAGGGCTTGACGTGGCCTCTCATGGGCACCTGCGTAAGTTTGTTGCTGCCTTTCAGCGAGACTCTTATCTCAGACATGGCCGACCGTATGCTGCTGGACGGCTACCGCCAGGCCGGCTACGAGTACCTCATTATGGACGACTGCTGGAGTGCCAAATCAAGAGATGCCCAAGGGAATCTAGTGGCCGATTCCCGCCGCTTTCCGAGAGGAATGAAGACTGTCGTGGACTACGTAAGATAAACTCGAACACTGCCTCACTGGGGGAAACAGAGGAACAATTGAGCAAAACATGATTCATACATTACCGCAGAAGTGTAAACTGTTGGGCTGGTTGGTGTGGTTTCTAGGATTAATAGCGAAAAATTTCTGGATGAAAAACTACACCGACGAAAGGGACACAGGACTGACAGGAAAGGCGCTCTACTTGCAACTGAGTTTGATAGGCACGAAGAATCGCCTGGACGATAACCGCGCATGAACAAGAACTAGTGTTCCTCTTATGAAAACATCCAAACCAAAAGCGAAATATAAAAGAAAAAAGAAGAAAATGGTACTATTTGACCTAGACACCATATTACGCCGTGTACTAATCAATATGTTATGTGTAGGCCCCCGCAAGTGTTTCGTTTTGACACTGATTTGGAACCAAGTGCAAAGATGGCATAAGGTGTGGACAGCCTACATATCATATTGTTTAGTTCACTTCTCCACGTATTATCGGTATTATGGTGTCTAGATCAAATTATACCTTTTTTTACTTTTTTTACGTTTTGCTTTTTTGGTTCGCGCGTTTTCATAAGAGGCGCACTACTGCGCATGCGCGGCTGTCGACCAGGGCGTCGATGAGGGCCGTGCCTATCAAACTCAGTTTCAACTATAGAGATTCTTTCCGGTCAGTTCCGTGACCCTTTCGACAGTGTAGTTCTTCATCGACAAATTTTTCGCTCTTCATCCTAGAAACCATACATTACAACTTAATATTTGCAACTGCATCGTTCAGTTTTTATTAACATATCAAATTTGATGATATTACAGAAATTTAGCCGTCTGATATTCTGATATTTGATCTGAAAGAAAAGTGAAAAAAAAAGCCTATAGGAGCTTGTCTCGCATTGCTATCATATTTCATGACATCGGTACCGCGTTGTGCGCGAATGGAATCGAGAAAAAGAAATAACATGTCCAACTTTCCGTGCGTCGTTGCTTTTGTTTTTGTTTTTTGCGCCGTGAAGCGGCGATCGGTATACGTAGTACAGTATCTGTTAAAAGCGATGAATGCTTTATTTTGGTGTAAACAGAGCTTTTAAAAGATCACCGGTTCGATATAGCACGAATATATACTCATTCAGCTCACAAGTGCTGCAACTTGAGCGGATTGGTAATGCTGCGGAAATTGTGGATAAACCACCTAAGTTGAACCAAAGCGTTTATTATTTTTAAACTGATATGAAAAATAAAGCTGCACTTTTGATTGGCGCTTATGCTGCATGAACGAGTGACTGGGAACTTTGCCGGCCCTTAAGCTGCGTTAAACATTCGACAAACTTGATCTTGCAGGGTAGCAAACCGGTCACTCGCGCCAGGTTAACCTCCCTGCTTTTCCTTTTCATCTATTTCTCTCTCTTTTCTCTCTCTTGACCTTGATCGACGAACTTGATCGACAAACTTGATCGACGAACTTGATGATCAAATCAATGGAAATGAGATGGTGTATTATGGTTCAGTAAGTTTTAAAACGCAAGAAGAATGAAAGAGAGAGAGATGACATATTTCTATGAAGCAGCTGGGTTTTCTATTGAAGCCCCTCCTATTCCTTTCACATTGACCATTTCGCTCCGCATGCAGTGTTGGTTACGCAGATTTCTTTTTCACCCAGGTACATTCCAGAGGCCTCAAATTTGGCATAAACGCGGGAATTGCGGCGAAGACGTGCAATGGTTATCCGGGAAGCCTCAATAACTTCGAGCGTGATGCCAAGACGTTCGCAGACTGGGGCGTCGACTTTGTCAACGTGGACGGTTGCAACATGGACCCCAAGAAGATGGATGAGCGTAAGTGTAAACGTAGAGATCATGGAAGCCACTGTTGAGTCGTGTCAGCTTTAGATCGATACTGTTCCGCACTCAAGCCAATTTCATGCCACTCGCCTCATCCTTAACCACACCAGATGTGCCTGCCTGCGGCGAAAGCGCATCTGTCTAGAACTTGGTGACTTATGCATGCACAAAGACTCCTTCCTATCTCTTTTTAGACTTACTTTCTTCCACAGAAAACCCAAATTTTAGGGGCGAAGCACCTTGGGACCTAGCTTTGTCGTCGACACTCACCGTCCGCTGTCACGGTATATAGAAAACCGTTGCTATAGTCGAAACATATGTGTGTACGTTGCGATTACGATTACGATTATAAAGTATCAGATGAAAGTAGGGGTGTGCGAATATCAAATTTTTCGAATACGAATCGAATACGAATATCCACCTTCGAATATCGAATCGAATATCGAATATCAAAGGAAAAATGCCTCCACAGTAACAATATTTTATTTAACATGTAGCTATTTGAAAAAAAAAAAAAAACATTAACAGACTGACTGGCAACACAGCATACACTCCAGAACACAATGTCCAGGCTAGCACAATGCACATCACAACACAAGCAAATATCAAGGCACAATGAAAGTAATGACTATATGTTATCATGAAGAAATATGAGTTGCTCCACATGATCAGGCAGCAGGCGCTCCCTTGTAACAGAGACAACCCCCCCCCCCCTGCCATTGAAAAGGCACGCTCGCTTGGAACAGAAGTGACTGGTATAGGGAGTTACATGGGGCAAAGCTTTGACAGACTTGGGTATCTGAAGGTGCCTACAGTCCGCCACCAGTCCCGTGGGTCACTGTCTTTCTTCAGAAGTGGTCCCGCATAGTGAACGAGTGGTAGTGCGGCACGTTACGGCCGCATAATATTGAAAATGTACGGTTACATGATCACCAACAGCGCTGCACGTGGGAGATGCACCAGCAATAAATCATACATATTGGGGCGCTCGTCGCAGGCAGATATCGTGCCTCCGTGTACTTACGATATTTATCGCTCCTCTCGGCAACGTTTTTAGCTATACGAACGCAGCAGAAATGTGGAAGACGAGTTATTTTATGCATGATAATCAAATCGCATATTCGAAATTTTCGATTATTCGAAGTTATCGAATATTCGAAACTATTCGAATACGCGATTTTCGAATCGAATACGAATATTTCGAATGTAATATTCCACGAATATTCGAAATTTTCGAATATTCGCACACCCCTAGATGAAAGTCATATGCAGCACACAAAACACTCCTGAAATATCTTAATAAAAATGAAATTGAATAAAAATAAATGCACTATATTCCCGAAATCAGCAAATCTGGCAGTCACAATTCTAAAGGATGTGCACAGTGGGATGTGGAAGGTGTCGTGCCTGACAGTTTGTCTTCAACGAGAAACCTTGAAGAAATGCTTTCGTAAAAGCTTGGGTAGGAGACAACTTTAGAAGTCCGCGGCGTTTCGTCCTCAAAGGGGAAACATATGTGTATATGTTTCGATTACGATTACGAAACAAAGTACAAGCACGAACCCATTATACAATAGTCGGCGATTTCAACGTAGACATTATGGACAGCGACTGGATTATGCAGTGTATGATGTCTCGATACGCTCTACGACGCATTTCATATGACTGGAAACAACCAACAACCACCCGAGGGACATGCATAGACCATGTCTTTGCCAACTTTAGATTGATCCACTCACTCTAAGAACCATTGGCTCTCCCTTTCACAGGCCACAATACAGTAATAATGAAGGGAAAACGGAATCCAGAACTCAAGACGATATACGAATTATAACAAGAAGATTAACATAGAAAAGCATTAAAGAGGAACCAAATAAATACATTTGTGCATATATATATATATATATATATATATATATATATATATATATATATATATATATATATATATATATATATATATATATATATATATATATATATATATATATATATACTTTATGTCACGCATTTTACATTCGCAGTGGCAACGCGCGAGTGACGTACGGTGACATACCGGTACGGTACCCAGTGCTTCGCCGCTCGACATGATCCACATGAGTGGAGATGCGGGGATTTTCCTTGGCTAGACCCTCGGCCTCTCCTTGTTATACCTGTTTCTCACTCGCTTTCTCCTTCTCTCAGCACATAACATTTGACTTGAATAATATATTTCCGAGGACAACCTATCCGCCATTTGTATACGTCATTAAACTTTTCTTTCTCTCTCTTTTCTGAAGTACGCCCTAAATAAAATAATGTTAACGAAATACTTACTCACTTTGTTTATTTTTTTAGTGTATTCACAATTCGGACGAGCCCTGAATGCCACAGGCCGGCCAATGCTCTACTCATGCGAATGGCCCATGTACCAGGCGCAGTCCGGCATCACGGTAGGTGTCAGCGAAAAGAAGCACTCGTAATCCCTGTCGGACACGTTGCAGCAGCTCAAAGCTTATCTATGCTTAATTCACGAATCCATAAGCTACAAATCGCGTGCAGTGGTCGTGTGTCAGGGAAGATACCGCATTAAATTGGCACCACGTCGCTTATGTATAACTGATGTGCTCCCAATTGAATGCACTATCTTCTCTAATACGCATCCTCTGCACGCGATATGAAGCTTATGGGTCCTGTGTTGATTTTCAAAGGTAATGGTGATTACATTCTCTTTCTATGCATACTTATGAGTGATGTATTTTCTGAATTATAAGTTGTACCATCTTGGAAGTCGCACGCACTACATTTCGTGTTTTGAAGAAAAATATGAACGAAAGGGGGTCGAGGGCTCGTTCCTTTTGCTAGACACAATCAACGGAAACCAACAAACAATGGAACTAAGGAAGGCATTGTGGATAATAATTGTATACTTTAACTGTATTGTAGTAGTTATGGCATAAATAGAAAGGAATTAATATGGATGAAAAATCAAACTTGCCACATGTAGGGACTGAACCTACAACCCTCGGAAAATTTTTATTTATAAGTGCTGAGCAAAATATTGAAAAATATTGAGAGAATTATACTGACATACAAGTGGCCTAAGACGCACCTGTTTTAAATCGGTCGTCCTAGCGAAAGGATACATGCTTGAATACTTAACGTGAAACGCGTTACTTACCTATTTCAAGACACAAAATTTCTGCACACGATATTTTTCCGAGCCAGAAATTCTAGCAGAAATAAACTTCAGCCAGAACTTCTCTCAAGCGCCGCAAACCAAAATTTATTGTGCCTCACTCGAATCAATCAAAAGCGTCGTCCTCCAAAGTACTGTCAAAAAAGTTCAGCCGTTCAATTCGACAGAAAAATCGCTGTGGCTCCACGCAGTTGGTGTCTGAATAACTCATCTCACACGACACTCCTTCGTTTATATATATATATATATATATATATATATATATATATATATATATATATATATATATGTGTATGTATATATATATATATATATATATGACGACGACGTATATATGACGACAGATGTGGTTGGGCTGTCCAGCAGGCCCGCGAGGCGGCGGTGAGGCAAGGCCTCGACGTCCCCACGTGGGAGAACTAAAGCCCAGTCGGCGAAAGCTCTGCCGGACCATCAATAAAGTTGTTACCAACCAACCAATGTGGTAGACGTGATTTGGCTCATGCGCCATAGTTTTATTCCATCTCACGCGCACTTTTTCTCGTCGGCCGTTTGCCTGCCGTCGCTTCCTTCGTACTATCGCGCTCAGTATGAGCTACATCACGCGAGCGCGTGGCCGAGCGCACTGCAACGTTGTACAGTGGCGCCGATTATGGCATATTTTCGAGTTATCGGGAGAGAGTTTGGTTGTCCCTGGGAGCGCGCATCGCCTCCACTTGCCTTCATCCTTGCCCTCGTTTTGCCCTGCGGTGATATCAGCTTCGAAAATGACAACTTCGAGGGTGAAAGCAAGCAAGTGAGGAGATGCGCGCTCGCACGAGCAGCCAAACTCTCTACCGATAACTCAAAAATATGCCATGATCGGCGCCACTGAACGAGCTCGCGTGATGCAGCTCATACTGAGCGCAATAGTACGTCACACACACACACACACACACACACACACACACACACACACACACACACACACACACACACACACACACACACACACACACACACACACACACACACACACACACACACGCACGCACGCACGCACGCACACACACACACACACACACACACACAAACACACAAATATGTATATGTATATGTATGAATGATTGAAGAGAAGGCTTCACGTACGACATGTCGTTTTATTAAAACCACATCTCGTACGTTAACGCTTCTGTTCATCTTCAATCATCCATCCCACCGGACCCATCGTATATATATATTTGCATGGGAAGCTGCGGTTAGTGCATCTTATACAACGATGCTACTGATATATATATATATATATATATATATATATATATATATATATATATATATATATATATATATATATATATATATATATATATATATATATATATATCAGTAGCATCGTTGTATAAGATGCACTAACCGCAACTTCCCATGAAAAACAACAATGACAAAAAAACGCGATCTATATATTGGAAACTGCGTAATACCTTTACGTAAACATGGAGAACGTGCATGAAACGTGACATAGTAAGTTGTGAATAGAATTTGCTGGCGGCCGCGGCTAAATTTCGATGGATGCTAAATGCTGGGGGCCCCTGTACTTATAGATTTAGCTGCACGTTAAAGAACACCGGGTGGTCGAAATTTCCGTAGTCGTCTCTTACAACCTTATCGTGGTTTTCGGGCGTAAAACCCAACAGGTATTATGGTATTATTATTCGTTGCAGCCTGACTACGAGAAGATAGCCAAGACCTGCAACATCTGGCGGAACTACGCCGCCGTGACGTACAACTGGAGCCAGATATACGAAGTGGTGCAGTATGAAGCCAAGCATCACGACCTTCTGATGAATGTCACAGGTCCGGGCGCCTGGACTGACTACGGCACGGTAAAATTCCGCGCAATCATCGGTCACTGTAATAACGGATCATTTCTCAACTTCTCTCATACGTCATCGCATACATGCAACGTTTTGCGACTATTTGTGTAAGTAGGGGCTGCTTTAATGGTATATGTGCATGACGATAGCTAAGCCATGAACCGTGGTACCCGCCGCGTTAGTCTAGTGGTTATGGTGCTCGGCTGCTGTCCCCATGGTCGCGGCAACGAATCCCGGCCTCGGCGGCCGCATTTCCATGCAGGCAAAATGCTACAGAGGCCCATGTGCTTAGGTTTAGGTGCACGTAAAAGAACCCCAGGTGGTCGAAATTTCCGGAGCACTCCACTATAGCGTCTCTCATAATCTTATCGGGGTTTTTGGACATAAAACCCCACAAATTATTATCACTAAATCTGGGCGACCGGTTCAAATAAGGGTTTTCTCACTTACTTTAGGAACTTTCTTTTTCTGGCCTGGAAACTACGACAACGTTGTAATTTTAACAAACATTCAGCTTTACCTTCCAGGATTTTTCTCCTTTTCGGCGACGATAATAAGCTTTTAGCAGACCGTGGATAATATAAGTATTTTTGAGGCAATCACAGCGAACGCTATGAAATTTCGAGTGCTATTTAAGCGAGATTACTGCTGCGCTCTATAACACAGCGTTTCCAAAGGCCGAAGTTCTCTCCGTAACCAATCGTTAGTGCCCTCTGTTACACCTGTACAGAGCTGTAGTGGAACAAAAGGAACTGGAAAGGTATGCGATAGACGCTGGTTACAATAATTAACGAGAAGGTTCCGAAATGTCCGAAAAGGCTTTCATCAGGCTGTGTTGGGTTAAAGCCTTAAACAGCGTAGCTTCTTTGGAAATCCAGAATGTGCAATAAAGATTAGTCACTCAATATTTCACTAGAAGAGCGCTTTCAATGCACGTCGCACGAGAAGCGCGTCTGTGGAATGCACAGGGGCCAACTGAAAAGAAGAAAACATAAATACTTACAAACTTGCCTGTTGTTTTACCTTTTTAAAAGTACAGAGACCTTGTCTATCATAACGGTTCGAACAAGTGCCTATACCGCCCTATGTACGTAGATTCAGAAACCACGTACGTAGAACTGGGTGGTTGCAAGTAGTCCGTACATAAGCAGCCTTGAGAGGTGTCGCAAGACAGCTAGCAAAGACGTACTAGATAAGGAAGAAAAAAGCTAGGGGGTTCTTACCGTTCAAGCGGTGATGTCAACGGTGTACGCTGGCGCTCTTGCCGAAAACCTAGGCACAGCAAAACGAAAGCGAATTGTAGTCGTATCACACACTTCGCGTGGCATGCATGTATAGTGAAAATACTGCTGAATTTGGCTTTTTCCGACAGCTAGTCTGTGTGTTATGCGGCGGTGCATGCTGTTGTCATGCAAAGGTTGAACGCTGGTTGCCCATGGCGAACACGATCACCTTCATCGGCTAGGCATGAGTTGCGCATACCTATGCTGAGTGCAGCTCATGCCTATATAGCTGGTGAGAGTGAGAGAGAGCAACGAGAATCTTTAATTTAGAGCCGTGCGCGCTAACCACTGAGCTGTTGCAGAAAACATGTCCTTCGCAGTTTATGTACATTACGAAGTCTTCTGAGAGTATTGGCGCCTGTACACATACTTCGGAGGTCACATGACCGAAAGCTCTAAATTATGAAAACTACGTTGTGTGAGCTACGAAGATGCACGTTGGTATACAGTATGCAGATTTCACCGTAAGAAGATTCGCAGAAGATTGGATCACTGAGTATCACTGATAAACTCATTCGCTATAACTTTTTAAAGCGGTCAATACTCGGCGACATTTTTTGACAACACTGTGAAAGCTACAGAACCTAAGCGCATGCCTGCTACCGCATCAAAAAATAGTACTTAAGTTTACTGATAATTTTTTCATTGGCCTTGCTGAAATAAATGCTGCCTTATTTATTATGAGACTCAAACAGCTGCGGGAAGTCGTACGTAAAATACAGTTATTGTTCAATTTGCAAGCATGCCTTCCTTTTATTTCCATTTCTTAGACAGCATCACCTTTTCAGCCCGCCCATTTTCCAAAGTAAACATGGCGTTCACATCGTAGGGGGTCAGTGCCCGGCCGCAAACGCGCTGTTTAGTATTCCAAGAAAAATATACTCGTAATATGTTAATAAAATGTACGCTGACCAATCGAAATGTTTCTCTCATTCACATTTTTCGTGTATATAATTTTCTAAACGCGTTAAGGATACGAGTGGGCATTAAATCAGCCGCAAGCTTCCTACTTGCGGAGCAACACGAATGTGCGGAAGCCCCGCCTCCGTAGCTTTCGCTCCACTGTCAGGATAAGTTGTCGCAAGTATAGCCCAATTTTACATTTCCATGTAGCTATATCTTAAGTGGATGTCACACGTTCTCTGCCGATTAAAATGTTATAGATTACAGAAACAGTTCAATAAAACGTGTTTTTTACCTAGTTGCTTCAGATGCTGAAGAAGAATAATATGCGCAAAACCAGATAAGGACGACAAGTCGACACGAACACACTTGAAAGTTTGCGCTTGTCCGTGTTGTCTTCTCGTCCTTGTCTGGCTTTACACATTATATTTTCCATCAGAACTCAAACAGTTACGATCTCATTCGTCCTGTATTTTTTTTTTTCGTGTAGAGCAAGTGTTGCCTCGAGTCATTTTTACAACTACACTTCAAACACAGATACAACCCACTTGGTATCAAAATACCGAAAGATCAACCCGGCGGCCGTTACACTCTGACACTGCAGCAAGTGCATTGCATTGCCAGCAAGTTTGTTAACGCGAACACCTCAAACAGAATCTGTATCCCTACGCAACGACTACGCTGAACAGTTCCGATAGTAGCAACCCGTCACCATTCGTATGTATGCGCTGCTCTGTGACTATATTCTTTTACAGCGAAAGCTGTTATGAGATCATTTCACCGGCCGTTTTTGGCGCCGTAGTTGTCCGCCGCCGCCGCCGCCGCCGGTGTCCGTAACCAGTATCGCTCGAAATAAGAAAAAAAAACTAAATAAGAAAAAAATTCCAGGATGGAACGAGGTTCGAACCTGGGCCCTCTGCGTGGGAGCCCAGTATTCAACCTCTGAGCCATGCCGGTGCTTGAAACTGCTTTGCAAAAAGGTCCTATACAGGCTTCATGTCGAGAAGGAACCACATTAGCATATGCAATATAGCGTGGTAGAAGAGTAAAATAAGCACCAAGCGTCGCACAACGCGAATTCTGTAACCAGGCGTCATACAATGCGAATTGCGCAACGAGTAGGTTGTTGAATGCTTCCAACCCATTACAAAGGGCTCTGTCATAATTCTTCGTCGTCATCAGGCACAGCATCAACAAAGTGCGCATAATGCCTTACATGTGTTTAGCAGGTACCACGGCTCTCCGTAGAATGACGAAAAATGGCACAGTGCCTGCTGCCCTACTTCTCAAAAACTACAATGATTTATAGCGTAGTGGGTTCCTCGCAAGTGCACTTGTACTGGTTGCCAAAGAAGCCCATAAGCGCACGATCCATTTCCTCGGGGTCTCAGTAAAATTACAATGATTTAGAGCGTAGTGGGTTCCTCGCAAGTGCACTTGTATTGGTTGCCAAGGAAGCCCATAAGCGCATGATCCATTTCCTCGGGGTCTCAGTAAAATTACAATGATTTATAGCGTAGTGGGTTCCTCGCAAGTGCACTTGTATTGGTTGCCAAGGAAGCCCATAAGCGCATGATCCATTTTCTCGGGGTCTCAGTAAAGGTCTTCGCCCCCCCCCCCCCCCCGTCTCTCTCCCACGTCAACGTATGTTATACAGCATGACGGGAGAGGGAAATAGCGACCGGGCATCATCCAATGCAAATTGCATAACTGGTGGGCCGTTTAAAGCTTCCAACCAGGGCGTAGCCAGAAATTTCTTTCGGGGGGGGGGGGGGGGTTCAACCGTACTTTTTGTATGTTCGTGCGTGCGTTTGTATGTGTGCGTGCCTATATACGCAAGCAAAACTGAAAAATTTCGGGGGGGGGGGGGGTTGAACCCCCCCAGCCCTCCCCCCCCTTCCCCCTTGGCTACGCCCCTGCTTCCAACCCATTACAAAGGGCTGAGCCATAATTCTTCATCGTCATCAGTCGTCGCGTCAGCAAAGTGCACATAATGCCTTACAGACGTGTAGCTGGTGCCTCGCTTCTCCGCAGAATGACGAATAATGTCTCAGTAGGTGCTTCCCAACTTCACAAAAATTCTGATTTATGGCGTAGTGGGTACCATTCTAGTGTACTTCTATTGTAGCCCCAAGAGAACTTACAACGGGTTCTAGAAACGGCGCTCTTCCAGCTTTCGCTGTGACTGTGCTGCGATTTCAGCGCAGGCCTGGCGTTTTTTTTTGCTCCTCCGCAAACAGGCAAAGTCATCTAACATTTGCTGGCTCTGTTTTTGTTATCGGTAGTACTGCGAAAAAAGAAACGCACACAGTTTCGCCGAAAAGGCGAAGCAATGAATGTGATAGCAACGAATTGTAGTGTTATACAAAGTAAGGCTAGCAGCTAACTCTTTTGGATCCGATCTCGCGTAACTCTACAAAGCTCAGGTATAAGGGAATACGGCCGCTCCAGGGAGAGAAGCGCTTTTCGTGCAGTCTGTCGTCTCAGCGCGAAGCGGTGAAAACGCAGCACGCAGAAGGCACACGAGCCGTTTGTGAGAGCGAGCCGCAGAAGGGCATACGAGATACGGGCGCCCTTGTGATCAAAGCTCGCAATTGCTGCTTAAGCGACGCAGCCCCCCCCCCCTTCCCCCCCACCCCCATCCCCTTTCGGCCCCGACGTCCCTTCATGCTTCTTCATCTGACGAAGGATGGGCGGGACGTTTCCTCTCTGCTTGAGGAGCAATCGACGGCAGGCCTCGCGAGCTTTTACTCGCGGGTAGAAGATACGATGCGCGGGGTGATGCTTTCGATTTGGAGTTTATACGGAACATTACGGCAATGCCGACGCGGATGCCGACGGCAAAATCCCGTCGAGAGTGTTCATACAAATGCTATTGCAATAAAATGTGTTTCTCATTCCCCGTCAGGTGCGTCAGTGCAAGTCATCTTTACTAACGCATGCATGTAAAACTTTCCATTACAGGTAGTTGTGGGCAGCTACGGTTTGTCCGAGTCCCTTCAACGTTCTCAGATCGCATACTGGGCGGTGGCGCCCTCTCCGGCGATTCTGTCGGTTGACTTGCGCAGCGTAGACAACGCGGCACGGTCCCTACTGCTCAGCCCCTACGTCATCGCCGTTAACCAGGACCCACTGCGCTCAAAGGCCAGCCAACTTCCACAGGTGACCACGAAAATATGTGCACAGAAATTACGCAGAAGTTCGCAAGGTTCAAGTATTACGAAGTAAAAGAAAAAATTGGATGTCCTTAAAGTATTGCGACGCTGAACAGGGAGACCGCACGAGATCTTTAAAAATAAAATAAATATAAAACGAACTGAAGAGCGGCAAAAAAGCTATATTTTCTCAGCTCCACCTATTCTCGCATACTAGGTAGTGATAATGTTGAAGTAAAATACCCAGAAATACGTACGAAGTACACACAGCGTAAACGGGTTCCTACAGTTTGGTTCATCCATCTATAAGAAGTATTCGGATACTACAACATTGTAAAGTGTGCAGCGCAATACCGACATAGTATGACCAGCTTCAGCGAGATGGATTTCGTTTTGTTCAGTAAACTCCGACAGCTCGTTTTGACTCTTTTGTTCATTTTTGGCATGTCATTGTGCTCCATCTGTGTTCGTTTAATACGTGCAGAAAAACAACCTGGACGTGTGGACCCGATGGGTTATGCCCCGACTTCCCAGTGGCGACAGTTCCATGGTGCTGATGGTGCACAACCCGAGCATTCGCGGAGGTCCGCTTGCCTTTGAGATTACCGTCGCCGACTTAGGCTTGCACAACCCTCGCGGCTACGTGCTACAGGATGTGCTCAACAACAACACACTCATCGGTCTTTTTTACCCAAGCCAGAAGCTCAGCGTCGCTGTTCCACCTCTGGACGTCATCCTTTTCAAGGCAACTATCACCGACCGCTGACGGCGGGCGATACAGCTTGTGCCTAGCGCTATTATGGGCTCATATTACGCGAGTTTGAGGGCTAGCAAATAAATTGGTGCCCGTAATCATTCGTTGTGTGCGTTTCCGTTCACAGTGACACTGATTTAAGCCCCAAACAAGACAGTACTTCAGGAGAAGACGAAGCGATGAGAAGTGGGCAAACAAGAAATACCTTCATGGCCAACTTTCCTAAAACGGGACCACTATTCGCCCATCTTGTTGCTGTCCTGAGGAAGACACTGCCTCTTGGTCGAGACGTTGGGACGAGTGACATTTTGTGTTGGACATCATCTCATCAATAATTTACGATGTATGGGGAAAGGAAAGACAGCATATGAGCTGCCATCGACGAGAAATATAAGTCTAGCGAAATGGTAGGGCACAGTGGCAGAGTACTGCAAACATTGTTGGTCCAGTTCATCGTCTTTTATTATTACAGCCACTTGGTGTTCTTGTGCTTAGCATTTTCAATCCTTCGTATTATAACTACATAGATTGTTTCACAATTGTTCAAGAACACTATATTTTTATTCCTGGTAATGCATGCGCGACTTATTTTCAGCGTGGATACCGTATAATCTCTGATGTAATCTCTGTATAATGTGTGATACATCTCGTAACAATTTGACATCGTGAGCCAGTAAAGGAGACACAGTACAAAAAAACAAGTGGCAATGTTTTTTTTTCTTGCTGTCACACGCACACACACACACACACACACACACACACACACACACACACACACACGCGCGCGCGCGCGCGCGCGCACATGTAGGCCAGCAAGCGCATACACCCGCAAAGTAGAGACGCTACTGTGACGATGAGAGTGTCTGCGTTCGTCTTTCCAGCAGTACACTAAGCGTCAAGGCCACAATCCTTTACTGCCTTCCGGTTCACACCGCAGTGGCTTTCGTACCGTCCTAGAATTCTCGGCTCGCGTTCCCTATATGCAGCCTGCATTGCAGGCTAATTAAGCAGCTGCGGGGAAACACCGATAATTGCGGCCCAACGACATCGCGGGGGCCAGAAAAAAGAGAAAGAAAGAAACGTAAGTGCCTCGATTTAAGAGGGGCAAGGGCGCCAAGGAATCGCAGGGCGATCGTTTGGCGGTCACGTGTGGCCGCAAGTGTGCGCGCAACCCAAGAAGATGCAATCAGCGATAGAACCCGCAAGCAACGGCCACGGGGAGACCCCGTCAGCGCTCTACGAGTCGCAAGATCAGCAGCCTGCACGGTGCGGGCGTACACAGCTCGCAGCGCTGCCAGCAGGCCACGCGCAAGGCCCCGACAGCGACAGAGGTGAGGAGAGAAAGTTTGAATGCCTCAAAGGCAGTTGGGTTGGCAGTTCTTGTTTGTTTGTTTTTTGTGTCAGGGAAGATGTTACCAATGCTGGCAGTCTGTACGTTACTATAAAATGTTGAAACAGATGCAAGAAATAGTACAGTCACGTCAAAGATTTAATATGCCGGACATAACTGAAGTGCATGACTTTACCTCAATTCGTGGGGTATAGCGGTCGAAAAAGAGATTCCTCAGATTAACTGTAACGTCTCCTTGGCGATACTTTGGCTCATGGGCCGTCTACTGCTCGACAATGTATCGGTCACTCAGTGCTAACTTCTGTGTTGCATTGTTACTTATGTGTCTAACGTTGCATGTGCGTGAGTGCAAGCTTCCGAGTTCAATTAAAATAGCAGTGACACAAAAATTTTGCCTCAGTTTCTTTGCTTTCGTAATTACCTGTCTCAATTCCATGAGCGCCCCAACAATAACGAATGAATTTATGCATTAAGGGGCTAACGGAATACGCTTGTAACTGCGTCATGCTTATGGTCCATGAAGCGTGCTAGGCATTACTGCGCTATATCACGAAAGTTGAAGATGGTGGTCACGTGAGGGGGAGGGGGGTGTACGAGGCGCTATCCTATATTATACGGCATACTACGCGTCCTATATTCCGCTGCTCAAGCTGTTAAATCCTGACAGGTTTTGTTGGAAACTTATTGGAAAACCGCGCTACTCGCCTTCTCGTTAAGTCAGTCATGGATGTGCAACGGTCAAGAGCCACATCACGACGGTGACGCCGAAAGCTTGGCGCACGCCGCCGCATCGACCATTCCTTGATTTTCATTCTGCGCTTCGCATTAGGCAAAAACATTTAACCCGAAAAGTGCCCTTCGCGGTTTCTTTTCTTTATTCGAAACAGAGGAAGGAAGGAGATATTAAAGAAAAAAAAAGGTTAGGAAAGGGCAGAGAGGTGGACCGTATTTATGCTCTGTTTTTTACTCCACAAAAAGAGTTATCGTAGTCTACTTGAGCCATGCCCCTTCATTTGCCGAAAGTCCAGAAAATTAAAAGTGTAATGATGCAGACTAATATCGAGAGACCTCAGTGACCTTTCTGTGCTCATCCCGACGAAACGATATGTCTTCACTCTTTTCTTTTTGTTATCTCACCACGTGTCTAAAAACGCCTAGCTTCTCGGCTAGGTGATCGTATAGTGCTCTTTGAATCACTGCGACAGACCACGTCTGCACTGGTACAAACGCGCGTGACCTGGTTGACGCGATAGGCGCATCACCTCTTTGAGGAGCCACATGATACCCAGCTCTGTTTTCTTCGTAAACACGCCCGATGTCACCATTATTTTGTGTGCGGTAAGAGAGTAAATGTTCCACGGGTTTCCACAAAGAGTTTTTAGGTCAGATTACCGAGCACGTCAAAGTAGACAGGGATAATCTAAAACAGACGATGGCCAATAATCGATGGGGATGTCGTAACATTGGATGCGTGAGCGAACGACAAATCGTCCTTAAAGCTTGACAAACAAATAGTGGACTCGATCCGAGATATCATTAAACACGCAAAAGTCTGCCCTTTATTTACAACAAACGGTGTCTAAATCTGACGCAGAATTCTGTGTTGAGCGAAAATTGTGTCGAAAAACTCGCTTTTGTATATACTGTAGATGTCATTTGCAAAGCCTATTCGTCATTTGTGCAGTGACAGTGATGCGACATTATGTCATAACTATCACGATACCTCTCCGTTACGTGAACTTAGTTACGTGGACATGACAGGAATGCGTCTCTCGTTTCTTCATAGCCACATAAAACGAGTAACTACATCAGAATAAGCTATACATCAAAATCCTTTATAGATTAGCAATTCTTTTCAGCTTGGAAATCCTTTCTAGAATAAAGAAGAAACTATAGCGACGAAGCGGCTAGTGTGTTGTTCACGTGTTCTCTGACGTCTTCTTGTAAGCCGTAGCCACTGTTGTCACTCTGGTTTCCCGTATGACATGTAAGGTCAACGGAGCAAACCCGAATACAATGAGACAATAAGTTAGTTCGTTAGTGTGGAGAACGTAGAGCGTATTCTATATATGCTTTGATTATATATACGCGGTACTTTGCAAGTGAGGTAGCCAGTAAGCAAATGCAAGGTCAGTCGTCGTTATGGCAGTCTAGGTTTTTAGAGACTTCACTGTGACAGAGACACTAAGGCCGTGGAGATGGGGGACGCAACAGCTGGATTTTTTAGTTTACGTCGCACTCGAGTTTCCCGTCAGTAACTTGCGTCTCGAGGCTTATTTATAAACGCGTGTGCGTAAAGGCACAACGACGCTTCATACGCTCTGAGCTATTGTACTCTACGAACAATAGACGCGGTGTCTATTCATTTGATTATTAAGCATGTAATGTGCTTACTCTACTCTGAGTGGTCTCGAAAAGCAAATTCACAATCTAATGAAGTTGCTTTACGCTAAAAAGAGGTAATTTCCAACGCTCATTGTTGAACTTGAACTGGGGCTCCAACCGTCGTCACTGCAAATAACATACCTTGAGAAGTTAATTGCATGCCTCTGGGGCAGAAGATGATTCAGAATAAAAAAAAATGTTCACCTATGAACGTTTAGGATTTCAGAGCAGGAGGAGGAGGAGGAGGAGTTGAAGAGAGAAAAAGACGCTAGCGGTGAAGCATCTGTAGATTACGCTAAAACACTCCGAACTATGCGCGACGTCTAAGACCGTGACGAGATGCTATCAGAGATAACCTATAGCCTATATTGAAGCCAACTGCGGCAGTTCATGCTTTAAAGCTTACAGAAGATGGATGCCAAGCAAATGCCATTTTGTACACGCAATTAAGCATTTCACGTAGAACCGTACACCCGACTCAAGTAATTCTTCTGCGCCAATGTCGCTTAAATTGTGGTCCTTGTATGTTACGTCTTTTCTTGTCATTCTCCTCATTGTGTTAAATCTGCAATCTCCTAGGCTACGCCCACGGACCATTTTTTCAATAGCGACACCCGCGTACCACTAGGTGCTGTTATCCCCCCAAAATACGTGAGCAAACCGGAGTATACATTGCCAAGAAATTAATTCCTTTTTTATTTGTTTGTTTGCTTGAAAGCAATGTTCGTGCAATCTTTTTATCGAATATTTTGTTGAGCGCTCGTTCTTTTCTGGAAAAGAATGCCGCACTCGTTGTCAAGGTGGGGTACATCTAGGTCAGCATGAAAAGATAGCGGGAGGAGTGTTAACTTTTGAAGTTGATATACTAAGGCTCTCTGCCGATCAAGCAACATTACGGACAGCTCAGGATCATTCTGCAAACTAAATGCGATCACACACGTCGTTTCAGCATATAAATGCGCAACTCAAAACCATGTCTCCCGTAAAAATGGGTCAAATAAAAAACGATACTTCAGCCGATAAAGGAAACGGAAGAAAACCGCGAGAAATAGGAAAACGAAGGAAAAGCGTCGCTAACATCAACGTTAAAGAAGGAAAAACGGCCAAACCGCGAGATTTCTACATTACGTGGCTTCTTTGGATATATTTTTGTGTACTACGTTCTCTGGCACGCCATACTTTCACCGTCGCTCCTTATTCTCCTTCCTCGACGGTTGCGTAAGAAGCTCGCTCGTCAAGGTCTGATACTGCCGGCTTCCGTAAAAGCGCTCGGGCGGAGCCCGGCCCGCCCCAGTGTCAAGACGCAGCTTCTTACGTATTGCGCCCGGCTATAGGTACATAGGCTCCTCGCAACCGCCAATCTTTTTCTACCGGCGCCACGCTGCACTGACGGATGCCGGTCGCGCAAAATTGTTACGCTCGCCCGCCGATCCCCCGCGTGCTTTGGCGGCTCTCTCCACCGCCTCTCTTTCCGTCTTTATTTTCCTCCACTTCCTCTCCAACGGCTCCGCCATCCTTAAGCGCATAAGACCCTCCGGTGGCGTAACAGTTACCGGTATTCGACCCGCTAAGAGGCTTCCAAGTCTCTCCACAGCCTTCCACGACATTGTGGTGCGTGCACGTGTAAGCAGCCAGCACTTTCTCTCGCCATTTATTCATTCCACACTTTTCCTCTCTCTACGCGAGAAACTTTCCATTTCTTCCTTGCCCGCCGGCAAGCGTCCGGATTCTTGGCTGGCAAACGTCGAAGACATCGAGTCCAACGCGTGCACGCTGCTTTTCCGTCGCGCAGACAACCCCGCCCTCCTTCCCGCATCCACCACGCTCAGAGGGCTTCGATGGGAGGACGACCTGGGGCTGCTGCTGCCACCGGCACGACCGCGACGCAGACACCGAGCTGGCCGAGACTGATGCTACGCGCCGCGCTTCTCCTGCTCCTCGGGGCGCAGCCGGCTCGCTGCTTGGAGAATGGTCTCGCCAGGACACCACCCATGGGATGGCTGGCCTGGGAGCGTTTCCAGTGCAACATTGACTGCAGCCGGGAACCAGAGAACTGCATCAGGTCAGTGCTTGTTTGCAAACAACTCGCTTGTATTCCTGGTTTTCTTTATTTCCTTTGTTTTAAAGAAGTGCAAGCGTCCGGCCGCCTTCGATCCCACAACTTCAACACAGTATACAACCAACCGTGGTGCCGTAGTGGTTATGGTGCTTGACTGCTGACCCGAAGGTCGCGGGATCGAATCCCGACTGCGGGGTCCCATTTTGGTGAAGGCAAAATGCTAGAGGCCCGTATGCTTAGATCTAGGTGCCCGTTAAAGAACCCCAGGTGGTCAAAATTTCCGGAGCCCTCCACTGCGGCGTCTTTCATAATCATATCGTGGTTTTGGGACGTTAAACTCCAACTATTAGAAAAAAATTAAACGCAGTATACTACAACCACGTCAAAAAGTATATTCTACGTGTTTGCGGTGTCGACTCGTCACTTAGACACCGCGCAACAACCTCGTCGTTGATGGTGGTCGAAATGTAACTATCTAATCAGATCCTAAGTACGCAATACCTACGGCTGGTAAAAATGCTTATAATTTTCGCGAGACACAAAATGGACGTTGGGTGGTTCAGTTGGACAAATACACCAAAAAATACGCCTATCGCCTTTTGCCGTAAATGGTTGCCAAAAGCGTATCTTTCTACAGTATGACGCGATATATGGAGCTGACCAGCTGATACGTGAACAAATTTTATTTAAGGCACTCTTTTAAAGTCATTCAGCTTCCGTTGACTGCACCACTTGTATGTGCCTTTTTTAAAGGAAGGGACAGTATTTCGTGAACTGCACATTCACGCGGACGGCATTTCACTCTCTTCGAAAAAAAAAAGTAAGAGGTTTGTCTCGCGTTTTGCGGTTGACTAAACTAGGTCGATCGCCCACAGATTGCTGCCGGGTGCCATGGCATACAGTAAATGCATGTCACGAAAATAGATTATTTTTTAGATGTTCTTTCGAGAGTTGCACCTGAAATTATCGCGCTGGGTACACCTTTTTTTTTTACAACGAATGGTTTCTCCTTGCTGCTCAACTAACTCTCATATTCTGCAGTATGTAACAGGCTTTATATTGCATAAAACCAGAAGTTTATTTTCTTCGTTCCGGAATTGTATATGCTGCATGTGAATGACGCATACCGCCACACGATGTCTTCTGCGTGTGCAGTGAACGGCTGTTCAAGGAGATGGCCGACGCACTCGTGTACGAAGGATATCGGGACGTTGGCTACGAGTACGTGAACATCGACGACTGCTGGATGAATAAGGAACGTGACGTAGTGGGCAGGCTGCAAGCTAATCTCACCCGATTCCCCAACGGCATCAAACACCTCGCAGATTTCGTGAGTATTTCCATATAAGATTTCCTGGCAAAACTTTGTTTCTATAGCTTTATCAATAGTTGACACAGCTAACAAACACTCGGGAAGATTTAAAACACATCCTGTGTGAGTGTTCCCGTTACGACGCAAAAGAACGGAATCTGAAGGCAGCACTGTATTTGCGACGCGGCTTGACCTCGGAGCTGCGGCACCTTCTCGGCAGCGTTTGTGCGATGCGCAACACAAAAGCGCTGTTGGTGTTTTCGAGGACTACTCGCGTTAAGGAAACGTTATGAATGACTGTTTTGTCTATGTATGTACGTTTGGGCCTGCACGTATTATTTGTGTGTATTTATGATCACTGAATATATCATGGTCATCACCCGACCCCTGGAGTAGCAAGCCAGGCGATAAACCAGGCTAAAATATCGGGGAATGTCATTAAAAATTGCGATTTCTTTCTTTCTCTCAGCTAACACTTACACCTATATATATGAGCAAAGGTAGCGTTCGGCGTAGACACTGCAGAAATGGCACATATCAGAATTCACTCCATCGGTTGCGTTCTCTCGACCTGTCTTTGCAACTACGACATCTAGCTTCGCCTACGCACGAATGTTACATTCACGAATGCATGTTCGTTTTTTCTTGAAATGGCCGACAGGGCTGCGTGCAATGACTGCGGTGTCGACGACTCTATCAGACACATCGTCCGTTATTGTCGGTCATTTCAAAAAGGAAGACTTGGACACCGCGCAGCTTTGAATCAGCTAAACGGCAAAAAAAAAAAAAACCTTTCCCCTTGAGCGAGACTTTTGGACCATCGTCTGGCAATTTGCAGCTACGAAATACATTGAAACCGCTCTTACAGTTTCTGAAGGTTACCGAGCTGAATGACCATCTGACTGAGAACTGTTACTTCGACGGCCACATGAACACGGAAGTTTGTCCTTTTCTTTGAATCTTTTCCTTAGCTTTCTCGTTCCCCAACAGGGTAACCAACTAGCCTTAGTCGTGGTTAAGCTCCCTACCCTTTATTTACCTTTTTACTATCTCTCTCTCTCTCTCCTGATAAGGGCTGTGACGCCCCCGGACACATGTAAATAAACGAAACCGAGGATGCCTGCAGAACAAAAATGTTTTTAGACTTCATCTTGTTGATTATTCATGAGAATGCAATGTTTTAAGCATTGCGGTGCATTACGACATAATTCATAAGTTTCTTTATACTTAATGGTGCAAGACATACAACATTTGGGTGGTTGCGAAGACCTCGTAGATGGGGAGTTGTCACTTCATTACTGTGATTATATGGCACGGTACATGTGATACAATATATTTAGGTATCCTGTTAGGGTATGTACTACATATAATTATTTGCTCTTAACACGACTGCCTGCTGGCCCAGTTCATATTTCCTTAGGGACATAATTTAGCCGCGAAGTAAAAACGCATACGAAGGGAGGAACACAACTACAGGACGAGTGATCCTCCCTTTGTATGTGTTTTTACTTCGCGGCTAAACCATGTCCTTAAGCAATTGTTTGTTCGTATGAACCCCTGGTTTTCGCAGTGGTTGGTGACTTCGATATTTGTGCTGTATGCCGTTAAAATCTTAAGGTAAATCTTAAAGGAATCCTTAGTTTGGGGCCAACTCCTATGTCACCTGTTCAAAATGTTTTTATTTATTATTATTTTTTGAGACAGCACCAGGAAGAAATTGTATGAAACCTTCTACGTTTTAAACGTGAAGTTAAAATTAAATGACTGTAGGAAAGAGAGATAAATGAGAGGCAAAATTAGGGGACAATGACCAGAAGATAAATATTCAGTTTGCTACCCTGCAGTGTTGAGTACGTAAGGGGAGACATAAAGCTAGAAAGAGAGAGAGATTAAGACCACATACACATAAAAAAACGCGGTAACAGTTTTCCCTTAGGACTTCAAATTAAAATTTTATTGCCACTTCGGTAAGTAATAATAAAAGCACTAGATTTACGAATCCGTAACTCTGCAAAAGCGATATCGCAGTTCTGCAATCTCCACTCGTCAGCTGATATATATAATGTAGGCAAATTTGATTTACGAATGGAACAACTTACGTGAATTTGAATGAACGCTCACAGTGATTCTGCAAAAGACTCACTCAAATATCAGTGATATATTCTAGAGCAATCTGCGATACATTGACTTTATCAGCTTTAGGTGTGTTACTAAATGCAGGTCACGGTGTTGTGATATTCTTTTTCGCTGTTGAATTACGGAGTTGAAAACTTTTCACTTTGCAACAGTTTTAATTTTAAAAAATACGATAGCATAAAGCTCCTCCCTTCTTACAGACACTACGTCTTAACTTTTTAATCGAAATGTGACAGACATGTTTCGACATCACACGCCGAGACACAGGTCCCAGTGAAGTTGTTTCAGAACAAAAAAAAAACAAAAAATAGGAGCAGAGGGTTCAGAAGGGGGTCGACTCTATTATAATTTCGCTCACGCTCATGTGGGTGTTCTGTATTTTGCAAGAACAGTTAGACCAAAGATAGATCGAGAGATAGACAGATTGTGGGTATGATAGCATAAAGTACCATAAAAGGCGACGGAAAGCGTATAGAGAAAAAAATTCGAAAGATCACACAGGTCTCTTGTATAAGAACTTCCAAAGATTCATGTAGTACCATGGTGAATGCAACTGTTATGCTGTAAGCACTTTTTTACTGTAGTAGCATGGACTGCCGCAATAAGTTTTCGAAATCGTATACGATGTCCTTGTTGCATCAACTGTTCTCTGTGCCTTACAAAGAGGGCGTAATTTGCACTAACCGTTTTTTTCCTACTCGATTTTTTTTCGGTTTTAAATGGCTCCCAGATGCACGCTCGCCGCCTGAAGCTGGGGATCTACGGCAACGTAGGAACGAAGACTTGCGCAGGCTATGCCGGCAGCTTAGGTAACCTGTATACGGACGCCCAGACCTTCGCCGATTGGGAGGTGGACATGGTCAAGATGGACGGCTGCTACGCCAACATACAAGACTATCCGAGGCGTAAATACTCCCTTTCATTTCCATCCACACTAATGCTGCAACATGCACACATTGTTTCCCACTGCAGGACCTACTGGCTATTCCTCCTTCTCTCGTTCTCTATCTTTCAAGCGACGCATGGAACGTTGGTTGCGTAGTGGCGATTGACCAGCACGCATGCTGACGTCACTTTCTGTGGCATTCCTTGAATATGGTTAGGATCATAGCATTGAAATCTGCAGAGGAGATGGAAGGGGTAGTTCTGTTTATAAGGATGACTAAGCCGGAGCGAAGACAGTAACTGACTTCAGGTTTCCCACAGCGTTAATTACATGGCGTCAGTGATGTCTTACTCTCTGTCGCAAATGTATGGCATGACACTGGAGCAAGTCCTCATAAAATCACAGTCGTTTTTTTCGTCCACTTTAAGTAAATTTATGTTTATCTCACCATTGCTGTACTTCAATCAAAAACTGCAGATAACACCCCTGCTTTCGCCAGACGTAGAAGGTGTGGACATTCGACCTTCCAGAGTGAGATCACGGCTCGGTGTCCACGCATTGCACCCACGAAGTGCTGACCAGGGACACATTGCTAGCCGCGGCAAGAGAAATATGCGATTCAGTCAGCCTAGCGAACGCTAGGAAAGTTTACTCAGACCGACTTCGTGCAGAGCGCGTAGCTGAATAACGACGTAACCGCTGTGAATGCAAATTACTCAAGCACGAACGTGCGAAGGCTGCCGGCGTGCACGAAGAGCATTGAGCGGCAGGTTTGTAGGTCAGTGAAGGGTGTTGTATACACATCTGAGTATGCGGCCCCTCGCTCCTTCCGTGCAATGTCGGCCCCCACGCGAAACGTCCCTTGAGATACCATTTGCAAAGTTCAAACAAAAATGACGACGACGCCTTAATTAACCTGGCTGCATTCTGGAGCAAAGCGGCTAGATGCGACTTGTTTGTATTTTCAAGTGATACACACTGTACATTCCCCCTCTTTTTTTCTTTTAAAATGTTGTGTTTCGAAGACCAACTCTCACACAAGTCTCACCCTACGTTCGCGTGGTCATCGGCTCTCTCCGGGTGCCTCTCCTCCAATTTGTGTATTTTTTTCCAGCGTAGTCGAGTGTATCGCAAAAATGATTAAGCGAGCGTGGCAGAGCATACGAGTAACTCGTTTCCGCGTTCGTGAGTCGTGTGTTTGCGATGAGGCACGCCATAAGAGGCCTCGTTCGCACACGACCCGATATTTTGTTAGCTTTTCAAATGACGCGTTTGCATCGCTTTCTGTTTTCTTTTGCAGCATTTTTAAAGCATTTTAACGTCTCATAAGAGATGGGAAGCCGACTTGGGCTGCAGGCGTAGACATATCTTTTTAAGTACATCTAGTAAACGTCTCTTACACGGAGAAGTCGCTCCGTCATAGATATATTCATCACAACAGCATGCTTACGTTTAGCTTATGTTTTCTATAGCATCCTGGTCGTAAGTATAGACAGCGCAGATATTAAATCAATTTTTTTTTGTGTTTGTATACTATACTCGCTGCCATTACTATGGTTTATAGCTTAGAGAATACGTCTTTTTATCTCTGATGCTACTTGAAACATTGATGAGCTTCACAAGCATTCATGTTCCTTAACCTGATCGTCTAGCCTGGCTCAAAAACGTTTCAGGGCAGATCGCTCCCTACAGCTCCGCTTCTTCGAAGAAGCGTGTTACTCAGCGTGTTTTGCACCCGAAGAAAAGTGCACACATACACGCATGATATTACACACATTTCAAGTCTTCCTACAGCGAACCCGCAGCCTCTCAAAAGCCTGTCAAAAAAAAAAAAAAAAACCTGTCAACAAGAGGCAGTTATACCAACTCCTGTTCTATGAATACTACATAAGGCACAAAAAAGCGAGCAGGAGCAATTTAGCGAGAACGCCTGCCGTAAAACGCACACGCTTCCTAAAAGCGCTTAACTCAATATACGCAAGGGGAATGCGAGAAGTGAGTAGGCGGTGTGGAAGGTCGTAAACGTAGGTCAACCAATGCTTGCATTCTTGTTTTTGTTTTTCATAAGCTGGTCCTTCGGCAAAGTGCCTTTAAGTTACGCGAGCCGCTGCAGGCGAAGTCCGCACGTACTGGCTTGGCAGCTATAACACGAAGGCGCGCCAAGCTGCCAAGAAAGAAAAGCCGAATGATATTAACGCACGGAGCAGCTCGACTTCTGGTGCTTGCAGCCGACGGCGTACACGCGAGAAAATTCGCGAGTGTATCTGCTCATTAACACCTGAATCACTATATTGCCACGCCCACTTCTTGTCTTGTTTTGATGTATTCGGGTTTGACCGGCAGGGACGGTTATCAACGCTCGACGCTGTCCGCGAAGCATTGTTCGAGAAGCTTCACGTCTATAGTAGATCGTTCTGTTAAGATTGCGCCCCGCACGCGAATGTTCCAGCTTTGTCTAGAGATAACGCCGCCACCAGCGATATTGCTGGAAAGTTCGATACCACCTGTATAAAAGCCGACGCGATTGACCGCTTGTCAGTTGATCGACGGACGACGCCCTGTTCGCCGCTATCATTGTACAGCGTGTATTGCTGTAGTGCTAGTTCTTATTTTCCAGCCACAAGTTCGGCCAAATAAACAGTTTCACCCTGCAAAGGCCGGCTGCTGTCTTCGTCGACGTCACGACCACGTGACATCTGGTGGAGGTGCTGCTTCTTCCATGATCCGGACGCCCCCGCGAAACGCTGACCCAAGTCCAAGCCGCGAGGAGGACGACAGCAAAGAATACCCGGATCGTCGAACAAGCCGCAGGAAGAAGGGACTGCAGCCAGAGCACGGGCTCCTTCCCGAACAAACCAGGCAGCCCAAGGTCCCAACACCCACCGCAGCGACGATGACCGACCCCGTGCAGCCTGCGCCGATCCTACTCCGGCAGCCCAAGGAGCCGCCAACCTTCCGCGGGTCGTCATTCGAAGACCCGGACACCTGGCTCGAGACTTTCGAAAGGGTCTCAACATTCAACAACTGGGACTCCGAGGACAAGCTGCGTCACGTTTACTTTTACCTCGAAGACGCAGCAAGGACCTGGTTCGAGAATCGGGAGTCCACTCTTCGAACTTGGGACGCCTTTCGCAGCGCTTTTCTGCAGACGTTTGCAAGCGTCGTCAGAAAAGAAAGGGCCGCAGCCTTGCTGGAGACGCGGGTCCAACTTCCAAATGAAAGTGTTGCCATCTTTGGAGAGGAAATGACCAGACTGTTCCGCCACGCTGACCCAGCCATGCCCGAGGACAAGAAAGTCAGGTTGCTCATGCGAGGGGTAAAGCAAGAGCTCTTCGCTGGGCTGATGCGGAACCCACCCTCGACAGTCCAAGAATTCATCTCAGAGGCGACGACGATTGAGAAGACCCTGGAAATGCGCAACCGCCAGTACAATCGCCGATCGATTCAAGACAGCCCAGCTGTTCATGCCGTCGGCTCCGACGACCTGCGTGAAACGATTCGAGCGATCGTGCGGGAAGAACTGCGCAAGCTTTTACCCTTACCACAGCCTGAAGTTGCCTCGATCGCTGATATCGTCCGAGAGGAAATACAGCAGTCTCTGGGCACCCCCGAGTCAGCGCAGCCACAACCGCAAGCAGTGAGCTATGCCGCTGCAGCCCGACGCAACGCCCCCCCTCCTCGCCCACGTCAATACGCCGCGCCACCCCAGCAGTTCCGCCGCCAGGCGCCACCGCCGCCGCCACCGACGTCATACCGCCCGCCAGCCGGCCACCTATACACGCCGAGAAAGACAGACGTTTGGCGCACCCCCGACCACCGCCCACTCTGCTACCATTGCGGGGAAGCTGGCCACACTTACCGCCGCTGCCAGTACCGACAGATGGGACTGCGTGGGTTCGCCATCGACGCGCCGCGTCCACAGCGAGGGGAAAGACCACACGACATAGCCGACTACCTCGCGGGAACGCAATGGACGCCCCGACAACCTTCCCGTTCGCCGTCGCCAGGCCGCTACGTCTCCCCCCAACGCCGACCATACACTGGCCCAACGAGAGGCCGGTCACCCAGCCCGTATCCGGAAAACTAAGGGCAGCAACCGATGGAGGTGCGGTTGCTGTACGACGAAATACCGAAGATCCTCCGCCGCCGACGACAACGCCGCAACGACATCTAAAGAACACGCCGCAAGCCGAACGAAGCCCTGACGTCGAAACTTCACGGCCCGAAGAAGACCTGACGACACAACGACGAAGCAGCGGGACAAACCGACGTAGCCGTGATCCGACGCCGCGACCAAATCGAAACGGTAGGCGACGAACGAGTGACCTCGACGTTCTCATCGACGGCCACAACGTCACCGCTCTCGTCGATACTGGAGCCGACTATTCTGTCATCAGTGGACCGTTCGCGATGAAGCTGAAGAAAGTCAAGACCAACTGGGAAGGCCCCGAAATCCGCACAGCGGGAGGTCACCTAGTAACGCCGGCAGGAATCTGCACAGCGAGGGTCTCCATCAACAACCGGATTTATCCCGCAAGCTTCGTAGTCCTTCAGCATTGCTCCCGAGATGTCATCCTTGGTATGGACTTCTTAGGCCTTCATGGTGCAGTCATCGACCTCAGATCGAAGTCGATAACACTATCTACAGAAAAAGCATTACCGCGGTACACGCCGCCAGGGAAGCATGCCTTGAATGTGCTGGAAGACCAAGTCACCATTCCCCCTCGCTCCAGCGTCATCATTTCCGTCGGCTCTCAGAAAGTAGCAGACCTGGAAGGCGTCATTGAAGGCGACCAGTACCAGTTGATTAACCGCGAGATTTGCGTCGCAAGAGGAACAGCAGAGTTGCGGGGAGGCAAAGCAACAGTGATGCTCACAAATTTTAGCAACGAGTATAAGCACGTAAACAAAGGCACGACAGTCGCCTACATCGAAGAAATCACGGCTACGTCGATGGCTTTCGCCATCGCCGATTCTTCCGAGCCAACACCGACGAACCAAGCTTCTCAACCAGTTTTCGACGTTAATCCTAGCCTTCCGAAGCATAAACAAGAACAGCTCAAAACCCTGCTCTTGAAATACAGGGACTGCTTTTCGTCATCGTCACGAATCCGCCAGACCCCAGTCGCAAAACATCGCATCATAACAGAGGAAAATGCCAGGCCACTCCGGCAGAACCCGTACAGAGTTTCAACGCGAGAACGCGAATCCATAAAGAAACAAGTCGACGAAATGCTACGCGACGACATCATCCAGCCGTCGAAGAGTCCATGGGCGTCACCCGTGGTGTTAGTGAAGAAGAAAGACGGAACCCTACGCTTCTGCGTCGATTATCGCCGCCTGAACAAAATCACGAAGAAGGACGTCTACCCTCTCCCACGGATAGACGACACCCTGGATCGACTCTACAACGCGAGGTACTTTTCGTCGATGGACCTCAAGACCGGCTATTGGCAAATCGAAGTCGACGAGAGAGACCGAGAGAAGACTGCCTTTATAACACCAGACGGCCTCTTCGAGTTCAAGGTTATGCCCTTTGGTCTTTGCTCAGCACCTGCGACGTTCCAGCGCGTTATGGACACCGTGCTGGCTGGATTGAAGTGGCAGACTTGCCTTGTGTACTTGGACGACGTCATTGTGTTTGCCTCAAGCTTCGACGAACACCTCCGGCGCCTTGACACTGTACTACAAGCAATCAAGACTTCTGGCCTCACCTTGAAGCCTGAAAAGTGCCGCTTTGCATACGAGGAGCTGCTGTTTTTAGGTCACGTGATCAGCAAGGGTGGTGTTCGCCCAGACCCACGGAAAACAGCTGCCATCGCTGCCTTCCCGCCCCCCACCGACACGAAAGCCGTGCGCCGTTTTCTCGGCTTGTGCGCCTACTACAGGCGCTTTGTCAAGGAATTTTCACGAATCGCCGAACCGCTAACTCACCTCACGAAGACCGACGTGCCATTCAAGTGGGAAACGGCGCAAATCGAAGCATTTGAAGAACTAAAACGACGCCTTCAGATGCCTCCGATACTAGCACATTTCGACGAATACGCCGATACGGAAATCCACACCGACGCAAGCAGCGTAGGACTCGGCGCCGTCCTTGTGCAGAAGACTGACGGGCAGGAAAGGGTCATCAATTATGCTAGCCGGTCGCTATCAAAGGCAGAAACGAACTATTCCACAACAGAAAAGGAGTGCCTAGCGATCATCTGGGCTGCATCCAAGTTTCGCCCCTACCTCTACGGCAGGCCCTTCAAAGTTGTGAGCGACCACCACGCACTGTGTTGGCTAGCTAACTTGAAGGACCCTTCAGGTCGCCTCGCACGGTGGAGCCTACGACTTCAAGAATTCGACATTACCGTCGTTTACAAGTCCGGAAGGAAACACTCCGACGCTGACTGCCTGTCTCGCGCCCCCGTCGACCCACCGCCGCAGGACGACAAGGAGGACGACTCCTTCTTGGGAATCATAAGTGCCGACGACTTCGCCGAACGACAGCGAACGGATCCAGAACTCAGGGGCCTTGTGGAATACCTCGAGGGCAGGACCACCGTTGTTCCGAAGGTATTCACGCGGGGACTGGCGTCATTTTTCTTGCGCAACGGTGTTCTCCTAAAAAAACTTCTCACCGCTTCGAGCCGATTGCCTTCTCGTGGTACCCTCGACATTGCGGCCAGAGGTCCTCCAGGCTCTGCACGACGACCCGACGGCTGGACACCTGGGTGTTTCTCGCACGCTAGCAAGAATACAGGAGAAGTACTACTGGCCGCGCCTTTCCGCCGACGTCACTCGTTACGTGAAGACCTGCCGCGACTGTCAGCGACGCAAGACACCGCCCACTAGGCCAGCCGGACTTCTGCAGCCTATCGAGCCACCTCGACGGCCGTTCCAGCAAATCGGGATGGACTTACTGGGGCCGTTCCCGACGTCCAATACCGGAAACAAATGGATCGTCGTAGCTACAGACTACCTCACCCGCTACGCCGAGACGAGGGCCCTGCCTAGAGGCAGTGCCGCCGAGGTAGCGAAGTTCTTCGTTCAGAACATCGTCCTGCGTCATGGCGCCCCAGAAGTTCTCATCACCGACAGAGGTACGGCGTTTACTGCTGACCTAACTCAGGCAATACTGAGATACAGCCAAACAAGCCACCGCCGGACCACAGCGTACCACCCACAGACAAATGGCCAGACCGAGCGGCTAAACAAAACCATCGCCGACATGTTGGCCATGTATGTCGACGTCGAACACAAGACGTGGGATGCCATCCTTCCGTATGTGACCTTCGCATACAACACGGCCGTCCAAGAAACGACGCAGATGACGCCGTACAAGTTGGTCTACGGAAGGAGCCCGGCGACGACGCTCGACGCCATGCTACCCAACGTCACCGACGAAGAAAACCTCGATGCCGCCGCTTACTTACAACGTGCCGAAGAAGCTCGACAGCTCGCCCGCCTGCGCATCAAGACCCAGCAGCACACCGACAGCCGTCGCTACAATCTTCGACGACGCTTCGCGGAATACCAGCCCGGCGACCGTGTTTGGGTCTGGACGCCGATACGCCGACGTGGGCTTAGCGAAAAACTCCTTCGGCGATACTTCGGGCCATACAAGGTTCTTCGACGCCTCGGCGCTCTTGACTACAAGGTGATCCCGGACGGCATTACGAACTCCCAGCGACGCCGCGCACGACCTGAAGTCGTCCATGACGTGCGCCTTAAGCCGTTTTTTGCGCGTTAGCGAACCTGGGGACTCTATTTTTCTTCCTTTGTTATTGTAATTTATTTTTGTATGCACTTGTTTTTTTCTCTCTTCTACGTTCTTTCACAAGCATCGGGACGATGCTTTTTTTTTCAGAGGGGGGCAATGCCACGCCCACTTCTTGTCTTGTTTTGATGTATTCGGGTTTGACCGGCAGGGACGGTTATCAACGCTCGACGCTGTCCGCGAAGCATTGTTCGAGAAGCTTCACGTCTATAGTAGATCGTTCTGTTAAGATTGCGCCCCGCACGCGAATGTTCCAGCTTTGTCTAGAGATAACGCCGCCACCAGCGATATTGCTGGAAAGTTCGATACCGCCTATATAAAAGCCGACGCGATTGACCGCTTGTCAGTTGATCGACGGACGACGCCCTGTTCGCCGCTATCATTGTACAGTGTGTATTGCTGTAGTGCTAGTTCTTATTTTCCAGCCACAAGTTCGGCCAAATAAACAGTTTCACCCTGCAAAGGCCGGCTGCTGTCTTCGTCGACGTCACGACCACGTGACAATATAAGCAACACGCGAGATACACGTAGATCTGTGTATAGGACTGGAAAACTTCACAAACCTGCATTTTGTTAAGGCATGTCGCATGCTGTTCCGGGGAAGAGCTCATTGCCGACTGCCAAAGAAGGGAAATATTTGATGTAGGCATGAATACTGGGTGATAAAACATTTTACACCTAACATATGTGCTTAC
>NC_051177.1:23882678-23895178 GCF_013339695.2 Rhipicephalus sanguineus | reverse complement strand
CGCTGCAATCGCAATATCCTGCATAATGTATATCGTGGGAGTCCGATGAAGACGATGTGCCTGGCGCGAGTTCGCGCGGCAGTTTCGAGTAAACCGCTAATCTAAAAATATCAGAGGGGATGGTGTGCTCTTGATTACTTCGCACAGGATG
Organism: Rhipicephalus sanguineus; assembly: GCF_013339695.2. Taxonomy (NCBI): domain Eukaryota; kingdom Metazoa; phylum Arthropoda; class Arachnida; order Ixodida; family Ixodidae; genus Rhipicephalus; species Rhipicephalus sanguineus. The sequence goes on along the minus strand of NC_051177.1, from coordinate 23,895,027 downwards.
AGCCCTTTTTCGTTTGTTTTTTTGTCACAGGAATGCGTTAGTTCGACGATATTACATTTTACGTTGTTGCAGGTACTCTGAGCCTCTAGAGACTTTCTTGGTTGACAGTTACAAGTTTTATTGCAATAGCAATTATATGGACACTCTCGGCGGATGTTTGCCGTCGCCGTCATGTCCCGGATAGGTATATGTATGTATATATAAATAAAAGCCACAAATAAAAATATTTTAGAAGAAAATATTCCGAGCACTCGACCGAGTTTCGAACCTGCGACCCCTCGCTACGCAGTTCGCTGCGTAGCGAGGAGTCGCAGGTTATGCGAGACGCGGGCCATGCTGCATCGCTGCCCGCGTTGCGTTTGCGTCACATCGCTGGCGACCCCCGCTAGTTTCCATTTTGGGGTTGTAGCGCCACGCCACTAGTGGCCAGTCGGTCAGGGGAAAAGAAGAGCGTCCCGTGGGTCGTGGTGGCGCGAGCCAGTGGGAACGCTTTGGCTCTTGTAGACTTATGCCACAGGGGGGAAGAAACGGGACGGCTGAACAAGAATCACAGTATATATGTTACACCACAACCAGAATCCTGAGGATAAAATTACAGCGCAAACGCACAAGACACCCACGAACACATAGGCGTGCGCACAGGGGGGGGGGGGGGGCAATGTCAGCGCCATACATAATTGGGAGGGGGGCGCTGCGACGAACTTTCGCCCCCCCCCCCCCCCCCCGAAGGGGAACCCTGCGCACGCTATGCCCACGAAGAAAAGAAACGTACGACACAAGCGCTGACTAAGAACTGCTTCTTTCTTTCATACGCCAATGCATATATAAGCCCAAGGCAAACTTACTGCATATGCGCACACAATAATAGCTCTAAACCAAAATGTGTAACAAGGATGATAGTGTATTAGATACGCGAAGACATAAAATCATATTCAGGTGGGTGCAGGGGCAAAGAAGTAAAGAAGAAGTAAGAAGGACAAAGAAGTGCGTTTGGGCTTTAATTTTAGCCTCTGGAATATGTACCAACTAGAGCCAAGTTATCTTAGTGACCAGAATCGACGCCCGCAGGGAACGCGAGCCGTGGCTTCACGAGCCACTGCCCAGCGCGGTCTTTATTTTCTTCCCTTGAGGTCGCGCGCTCTCCGGTTTTGTTCGCCGTCCAAAGGAAGGCGCTGCAGGGTCTTGAGACAATGCGAGCGCAAGAGTCCGAGAGTGGCTTGCGTTCTGCGCATGCGTCCTGGTGGCTCGAAAATTTCTAGGGTCCCCAATTTTAAAACTGTCTAGTGTTTCGCTGGAGTTGGGATATGCGCCTTCGATTTGTACTTTGACATACAGGGCGTGGTCGACCGTGCTTGCGCGATTTTCTCTTGAGAAGGAGTTTTTTACGTCTTGTGCTTTTACCGCAAAGTTTGCGTTGAAGCTATAGACAACGCGAAGGTTACTTTGCTCGATGCAGCGGCCGCGTTTGCGAAAGGAGTTATCTGCTAGCTAGAAGAATCAAAGTAGGGGTTAGTTGAAGTAAGAAGTGTGACAGTCCGCGCTCGTCCTATCTATACCTGTGCGTTGTGTTCGTGCCTCCTTCTTTGTGTTTGAGCAACGCGCTGCATGTGTCGAGCTGTGACAGTTTTTAGTTGGCACTCGCCTTGTGCATGTGTTTTCTTTTCTTGTGTCATCTGTGCTTGACTAGAAGTACACGTTGCTGGCCTAGTAGTTTCATGTTCAGGTACAAGCCACAACAGTATGGCTGTTTTTGCGCAAGGAAATAACGAGGGACTCCTGGGCCCCTTCCCTCGTTATTTCCTTGCGCAAAAACAGCCATACTTCTGTGGCTTGTAGATGAATTTGTGCTTGAGCAGCGCGCAGCAAGTTTCTAGCTGCTTGCCGTTCTTCCAGCGACATTCCAATTTCTTGCTATCGCATTAATTGCTTCGCCCTTGAGGCGAAACTGTGACTTTTTTATTAGAACGTCGGACGCCATTTTGGAAACGTATAGTTCTTTTTTTTTTCGTATGCTCTTGCAAAAGTGAATAACCGATAGCTTGAAATGCTTCTTCCATTGTCGGAGAAAGGGAAATTTGAGAAAGGGTTCAAAACACGGAACCCGTGGAACAAACCACGACTTTAATTAAGGAGCCCGATCTGATATAACCCTATAGCGAAACAAAATTGATGCGCATTCACGACGTTCGAAAGCACATACCTGTCAGCGCCAGTGTGTAAGAACGGGACCACACTAGAAACGAGGGAAACAACAAACACGAAACCTTTTATTAGAACGAAAACGTAATCGAAACGTTATATGATATTTTGTCCGGTATTGAAACCGGAACATGTTTTAGCCATTTTCAGATAAAGGGGAATTTCGGCAATCAGAAATAGTAACGACGTTGGGCAACGCTGTTATTCGCGCCTCTCTCGAGCAGGCGTCGTAAACGCCCGAACTGCGCGTTCACTTCGTCTCTGCAGCGTTCGCGTGGCTAATTTATAATTTTTTTTTGAAAAAGCAGCGCGGCGTTCGCGTGACGTAAAGTGCATGGTAAAATATATCTACATCGGATGGCTTTCGCCTTCGTGTCGTCTTAGCCGAATGCGTAAAGGACCCTATGAATTTCTCAAGACTGCCGCTCAGTGCACTAGAAGATATTAAAATTTTTATGAACCTCTCGAACTTTTACAGACCATGCCACTGATGGTGCTGCCAATACAAGAAACTTCCGGGTACGTATTCTTAGTATTACGTTCACTTTTGGGTTCCGCTTCCGGTCTCTTAATTCACTTCCCCTTATAACCAAGCTAAGGAAGGCTTCTGTGAAAATTCGGTCAAAAATGATCGTCGATATCGCTGACATCATGCGCCGTTGCACAGAGTCGGTTGAAGAGGCACAGGAAAGACACGTCGCGTCTTCCGCATTCGAGCGTTGGCCGAAAGTACGATGATGAGAAAAAATCTCCGTTCCAAAAGGGCGCTTAAAGTAATTTCATCAGAACAGATCGAAATTCCCAGAGTACGTTTTATTACGTACTGTTTCTGAGATCATACTTAGTGCTTTGACTCACTCGCGGTGCCTTTACCCATCTGGTTGCAGCAGTTTAAATAAATGCTAACTTGCGGAACATTCTTCTAATCACATACATTTCGCGAATACCTGGGCTGTTAAGCAATTCGGCAAAACTCCACTGGAGAATAAACCAGCAAAAATATCGACATCCTTACGACGCGAAACGATTCCAAGAAGTGCCTGGGTACACTACCCTTCAGTTATGCGTTTTATGTTTGCCTGTATTAAATGCGAAGCATTTCTTAGCGGACCAAACGCACTTTTATCTATCTATCTATCTATCTATCTATCTATCTATCTATCTATCTATCTATCTATCTATCTATCTATCTATCTATCTATCTATCTATCTATCTATCTATCTATCTATCTATCTATCTATCTATCTATCTATCTATCTATCTATCTATCTATCTATCTATCTATCTATCTATCTATCTATCTATCTATCTATCTATCTATCTATCTATCTATCTATCTATCTATCTATCTATCTATCTATCTATCTATCTATCTATCTATCTATCTATCTGCCTGCCTGCCTGCCTGCCTGCCTGCCTGCCTGCCTGCCTGCCTGCCTGCCTGCCTGCCTGCCTGCCATGTGTAGGTGCCCCCACTCACTCCCTGACACAGCGTAAGCAAGCAGAAGATATGGCCTCGGATGGACTTGTTTGACTTTTCTTGCAAATAAACTGTTCGTTTTCATAGTAACGCACAATAATGTTTTCTAAGACCACCTTTCTCGATAGTGTCAACAGGATCCTCCATAATGGTGGTTGTACCAACCAACCAGCTACGAAATGCCCGCGGATATACAATCGAAAGTTGTTGAAGTTTTTCAGCGAAAAAAATCGCTGCAGGGGCAACGATGAGATCGTTTAACCATTGATATCCACCATGCTAGAGGTAAGCCCTGGACCATAGACGCAGGCAGTGGTTGATGCCGACACCGCGTTGCTTCCAGTCAACCTCTGAGACTGCGCGAACGCTTCTTTGTGTGCTTGCGATAGTGCGCAAACTTCCCTGCTCCTCCTCATCTTCTAATCTCCTTTTCTATTTCGCAAGGTACACCGGGCTCAGTCTGACTCAACTCCCTGCCTTGTCCTTATGTTCCGTCTCACTCGCCGTGTAGTATAGCTTAGCGGCCACGCTGTTGCCCTGCTAAGCGTGTGGATGCGGGTTCAATTCGCGGCCACGGTAGCCACGTTTCGTGGAGGCGAAGCGCAAGAACAGCGGCGCACTTTGATTTTGGGGGACGTTAAAGAACCACAGAGGTTATTCTCTAGTCCCTCACTACGGCGTGACTCATTATCATATCTTGCATATGATATATATATATATATATATATATATATATATATATATATATATATATATATATATATATATATATATATATATATATATATATATATATATATGATTAGTACACCGATGATATATACGATCATATACGATATACGAACACCGATGAGTACAGTATCAGCAGCATATATATATATATATATATATATATATATTGTAATGGAAGAGAACAGAGACAACGCCCTTGCTGCAGGCCGGCTGTTCTTATTCTCTCCTCGTCTTTCTCTTCCTCGTGCTGGTCAAGCACGGGGGCCCAAGCTAGGCCGCTGCTCATCGTCATGACACTCGGCCATGACTGCGAAAGATCAAAGCCGCCGACAATGTCTCTGGTGGCCGATGCTGGCTGTGTCGCTGTGGTCGGTCGCTACAACGCTGGGGCTTGGCTTGGTGCTTTGCCGATGACGCTTCTGGTGGGCGGCATTGACTGCATCTCGGTGGTCTGTCCCGGCCACGCTGCGATTTCGTTCGGCGATCTGCCCGAAGTGTATCTGGAGGAAGAGACTGGCTACATCGCTGTGGTCGGTCTCGGCCACGCAGGGGCTTTTTGTGGACATCTGCCATAGATACATTTGGCGGCGGGCTTCGGCTGTGTCGTGGCGAAAGGGACAGAGGCGGCACGGCCAAAGAAGCTTGCCGGAACAGCATCCGAGAAGGCACACCTGGTGCTTTGGCTGGGGGTTCTACAGCAGGCTTCTTCGGGATATATGATAGTACTTCAATTGGCTCTGGGATTATAGATAGGGCAACATTCTTGAGCTTGTCCCGGAGGACCTTGTCACTCTGCATGAGGTGACCGAGTGCGCATTCAGTCAAGGAATGCTCTCGAAGCAGCAGAAGCGGCTCCGGTGGGTCTGTGAGCGCAGCGGTGTCACTGGTGTGTGTCATGGGCTCCTCCGGTACCTTCGCGAAAGGCGGACCAGACACGAGAGGTGCTGCCACTTGCGCGAAGGTGGTCGTGGTCTCTGTCAACGCCGTAGAATTCGATATACTCGGCGGAAAACCCTGCTCGTCGGTGTTTGCCGCGCGGACTTCTGCGTTGCTCTCGTTGGAGAGGTTGCTGCGAGTGTCTTCAGCGCCGAGGCTGTGTCCCTCTTGAAAATCGTCATAGAGCACAGCGATGGATGCCTTGGGCTCTTCCGGCGCCTGCACTGTAGGCGTGTCAAGCACGACAGCCCAGCGAAGAGGAATCTGAGGCCGGCTCCTTCAACTGCGCTGGACGAGGAATGGTCTCGGTCTCTCTCAGTGATGTTAAGATGTCGCGTACCGGCGCAGAGGCGGAGACCAGCAGCGGAGTGCAGGACCGGCGTCCGACGTCAGTTTCAGGGCAGCCCGAGAGGGTTTCTGTCGTGGGGCTCGAGGGCATCAATGCCCCATCGAGCTGGTGCCCCAGATGAGCTAGATGCCCGAGAGAGGGCACGTTGGTGAAGGGCACAGCTACATCATAGAAGCGCTGTGCCTCGTGATCTCGGGCGGAGGGCAGGTTTGTGCGCGCCCGAGCCGCGCCGTCGAAGTGGTGTGCCTCACAGCCCCCATGCGTGGTCGAGAGTGGGTCTGAGGGGATAGGGTCACAGGCATGTGAAAGAGGACGAAAAAGATTTGTGATTTTTGCACACCATGCCGACCAGGATCGCTGCCTGATGCCTTCGTAGGCATGCCATGCCTTAGCGGCATCGCGAAGGCTGTCGATGGCAATCATCCATTTTTGATGGTCCGACCAGGCATGGTGGGTGCCGAGCGAGTTGATGGTGTCAATCCAAAGAAAAACGTCGTCTTGAAAGCCGCGGAACACCGGCACTGCCCAAACAGCCGACGATGGTGAAGCGGCAGGCGAGAACCCGGAGTTCCCCGACGACAAGCGGTCGAGCTGACGAGACAGTTCCGTCAGGACACGTAATAGTTCCTCGTCGTTGACGGTTGAGGCGCCGGGTGAGCAATGGGCGGAGTTCGCGGAGTACGCGACGTTCCCGGTGGTCACTCCGGCGGGATCCATGGCCAAGGACGCGTGAACGGCGTCCCTTGTCGTGAACAGGTATCGGTAAAGTGGTGTCGAGCCGCCGAGGAGGCCTAGGCGCCGTCCCCGAACGGTTGTTGCAGCGGCGGCAGGTGAGCAGGTGCCGAGGAGACCTGGACGTCGTCCTCAACTCGCGCTTACTGCGGCTGCTCGTTGGCGGGTGCCATGGACGAGGAAGCGCGTAAGCTTACGGTTCGATGGTCGTAGACTGCGCCATTGTAAGGGAAGAGAACAGAGACAACGCCCTTGCTGCAGGCCGGCTGTTCTTATTCTCTCCTCGTCTTTCTCTTCCTCGTGCTGGTCAAGCACGAGGACCCAAGCTAGGCCGCTGCTCATCGTCATGACAATATATATATATATATATATATATATATATATATATATATATATATATATATATATATATATATGCACACACACATATATATATGCTGCTGATACTGTATGCTCATCGGTGTACGTATACCGAAATGCGGTACTATTCATGTTGTTTCAGACATAATGTAAAGCGATAGGGCGAATGGCGCATGATTAAGTGGTATTTCTTTTGTCCGCACGCAATGATTCAATGACACTCCGTATTGCCACATGTACCTAATATCTACGACATAATTTCCTGCCACAAAAATGCATAGTTAATGTAAAACCGACGCGGCATGTTATCTTTCTTAAGGCATGTTCTTGTTTTCAGCCCTTATCGCTCTTGTTTGGTGTTTTGTTTTTTTCCCCCATTTCAGCATTGCCATTTTTCGGGCGTGTTGGTAAACGGAACTCGAAAACATTGAGCGCTTACAAACAGGGACGTAAGGGAGACGCATTGTGTTGTCGTCTCCCTTATACGTCCCTGTTTGCAAGCGCTCAATATGTTTTCGAGTCCCCCATTTCTTAATCGCCTGGCTCGTCCTTCGTGGCGGTGATCTTCACAGACTCAAGGATGCGCTTGGCGTGCGCACGTTTGTGCGTCTGCAACAGCTTAGAGTGGCAATTTAAATTCGCTCTATAATAGGCTTTCTGCAAAATCATTTTTCAGCACACGCCGAATGCCCGAATAACTGTGATACTGCCATATCTGTGCTTGCCTTTTTTTTCTAGGTCGATAGTTGCTAGGTCGACACGATCTTACGTCACAAGAAAGACATAAATAGACACGTGCTTGTTTGCGACATGGCTTGACTTGGGCTGCAATCATCACGGAGGTGAAAAAGAAAGGAAGCATCATTGCGAAACCTCAACATGTGATTTATATGTAAATGAATCAGCAGAAAGAGGACGACGCTTTTTTCCGGTAACTGGCGAGGCCAAGCTCAGCTTACGCTATAGGTAAGGTCATATCCCGCCTATTGCACCATCATGACTATACGAAATAGGTTCAGCCAGGAGCTTGTTTCTATCTTTTGCTGTTGGTTCCATGCTTCATGGCATAAAAGAAATGGAAGAATACAAGAAAGGAAATACCGTAAACCAATGTAAAGCAACAAATGTTTTTGAAGCTATTTATAGTATATGGAAGCCCATTTCGAGTAGGTCCCACGTTTCAAGCGTTTTCGCTGACCACCGGCGAAAGACAATTCTGGCGCATACTGCTGATGAGATCAAGAACTGACTAGAAAAAAAATGTACGAAATGTCGCTTTTCCGAAAATATGAAAGCTGGCAATCAATATCGCCTCACCTACATGTATCACAAGCAAAAAAAAAATGCCGTACTTATTCTTGCTTTGGTTATAAACAAATTGGGTTCTTGAATAAGCGGCTTTTTCGGTGAAAGCCATGAATATTTTACTCGCGGTGTTTCCGATTCGTTTACTTCCAATCAGTTATGAACGAAACAAGCGTGAAAATGAAATTTTTACCCTCTGACATATAATTATCAGGCTTTAAGTCCATCCGTTTGCCGCAATGTCAATTAATCAATTACATATTGCGTAAAACATTCACCGCCTAAATATGCGCAACGTGGCGAACTTCACGTGGTTAGAATCTCGTCCGATACTATCAGCCGACAGCCTCCGCTGTGACAGCATCAGGCTGTGTGAATGTGTTGGAGAGCAAGTACGAAAATATCTCACGAGACCTACTCGGTGAATTAATATACTTGTGGTTTGCCAGTTCCCGGCGTAACGTCAACAACGTCAAATACGAGAACGGAGCAAAAGCTGAATTCACTTCCTCAAGGTTATATGCATATATCTTTTGTGTGTTGACAACGTAAAGTAATGGTCGAAAGATGGCGCTGGCAGTTTAACGAGACTTTGTTGTGGATACTGCCAGATCCGAGTTTGGCCTTATCGTTCATAGCCGCAGAAAGCAGGCTCGTTTTCATTGAACTAGAGAAAGAAGAGAAATGACATCAATATAAGTTGAATCAGAAGGTCGAGACCCTCATCTGGCACACAGCTCGAACGGAATAACAAGTGCACCCGTTGAATTTTTATGAATAACCCGCGTAACCGAGAGCGCTTCGCTTACGCCATACGCCTTTAAGTCCTCATCAATGCGTCAAGGTCGTTATAGATAAAATGGCGCCACCCGTGAATAATGAAGGAGCACGCGTGGCCGAAAATGAGTGCTTCATAAATATCGATTCGAGCAGCGCGAAAAATGAGGAAACTATAGAGCGGCTAGCAGAGAGGAGCGCATGCAGGCTCTTCCGCATCCTGCGCACGACTCGAAACACTTCCTGGCGAACGTATGATAACTCGAGAAGCGCCGTCGGTCGGACTCGATCATTTTCGTCAACTCCCATCGGCGGCTCGTCCGCGGCGTTGTGGAACTGCAACGCGTTCTCAAAGTCCGGATGTGTCGTCATCATTGACGACACTAATGGCATATTCGGATGGTCGTTTGAGAGCGCTCTAACCGTTTTTGAAAGTGGCGAATTCAACAGCTTTAAAGCTCCACAAAGAGAACAAGCAGGTATGCAAGTATACTGTTCCTCCTACTTTATCATGTATTGGCCCGCTTATTTTAGTAATAACGCTCGACGGAAGATATCGCATGCAGCTGAAAGCGACGAAGGTACTACTTAGGTTTAAAAAGAAACGCACTTGGACAAGCGGCTGTGACAGCGATGTCGCGTACTATGACGGACTGCGACTGACTGTGTGTGTGCGCTGTGTTATGTGCTGTCTTTCTCTCTCCATCTTTCAATCTCCCCCATCCTGTCCTCATGTGTAGGATAGCAAACCGGCTGTCCTAAACTGGCTAACCTTCCTGCCCTTCCTTCTCTACTATTTATTCTCTCTCTCTCTCTCTTGATTGCTATTTTACATCATTTTTTCATAGCTTCCGGAGCACTCTGAAATAACCACCCGAATGTACCGTAATAACATAACAAACTCGCAGGGTCCCTCATGTATTCGCCTAAGATGACTCGAAGGTGAGAGCCATTCGGTATGGCTGTTTTAGCGTGCAACTCATATCAACCTCCATCGTTCACTAATTAACGTGCACTAATGGAAGTCAGTAATTAGCCTGTATTCTCTATTTGGCTATCATTAATTAGCGTTCACTAATTAATCGGCAACTCACTCAGTTTGCATTGATTATCCTATATCAGCGCAGCCAAGCGTTCACTCGCTTTTGTGTGGCTTTCGCGCCAATAGACGTCACGTGATCTTTTTTTTTTGTTTTGCTTCTCTGATGCCGACTCACGCCGGCTTTTCGTTCAAGATCACGTTCGCATGAGACATATAAGGCTTTTGCCTTAATAAAAAATGTTTGTGAGAGCAGTGAAACGTGGGAACTGTTTTACGTCCCGCGACCCGCAGTCGGCTTTGTATTGCAGCGGTGCCTCCTCAGCCTACCTCAGCTACATCGTAGCGCGTGTGGTTACTCCATTCAATGTAATCTGGCGTAGTAGTGTTTGCTTTGTGGCTCTGTGGCGCCGTCCTTTACAATGCGGCGGTCTGTTGCTGAGCACAAAGTTGCAGCGTCGACTGTCTGCCAAAATTCTGATAGAAATAAAAGCTACGTTTGCGTATAATTTTTTATTCGTTAAAGAAATTGGGGTGGTGTCAGATAAACTGCGTTCCTTCGCTACGGTGTCTTGTCGTAAGCGCGGATGCGGTACTAAATTTTATTAGTAAATCGTTATCGACCACACAGTCATTCGATCATTATTTATCGCTAGAACGAAAGTAAATAGTGGAGTTTTCTCTCATTATTAGCAGCGGTTACTCCTTTTTAATGAACTATTAATTAATAGAGAGTTTTAGAATAGCGTTCGTAGCATTTGAGTTGCTTGAGTACGTATAGCCGTGAGCATTATGAGAGGGACAGCGCAATTACATTTTAAATGCCATAGCAGCTAAACGCAGTTGACAAGGGCAAAAGTGCTCATTACAGTAAATGCTAAAGCGGAAAGGTATCTCTTGCAATTCAGTAGGCCACATCTATATCGGTACATTACAAGTTATCGTGATTAAGCATGAATCTGTTGTTCTCTGTCATAATTCTCACGAGTGTACGCTAATTTCGAAATATAACGTGTGTACCTGTGCAAGAGGTTAGCTTTGCGCACCCTATATATTCTAAAACTGCCCAATGACCCTATCAGCCTCAAACAGAATATAGTGCACTGGGAAGATGCAGAAAATTGTGCCGTCGGACAATTGACAGGCAGATCAAGCGAAAGACAGGGGCGCATATTCGAGTACAGTAAAGAGGCTGGAAGTGAGGATAACGGATAATTCAGGGTGAGAACAGTTGCGGATAAGTTAGAGTTAGTTGCCATGAACGTATGACGTCCGTAAGACGTACCGAATTGAGGAAGTTTCCCGCCACCAGAATCATGTAGAGGACTTCATGCAGGGCTTTGCAGTCTTGTATTTCTGCGCAGCGAAGTAACAAAAACATAACTCTCCTGTTTCAAAAGTTGAAGGCAAACAGACATTTCGCAGTACAGCGCCAGCGCTAGAATTGAGCTGACAACTAATAAAAAAATTGCGGAGAAAATGGTTCTACTTGTGGTCCGTTTCGAAATGCTTAAAATAGGCACATTTTAGGCTACATAAGTTGTGATACATGCTTATCATTCCGGCAGCGCACATTCATCCGTAATAATATGTGATGCTTTCCAGAGGAGCTTTCTAGTCTATCACAAAGTTTCTTTCTTTTCTGTTTTTCGAAGTTTCTGTCTCACAGAAGATACCTCGACAAGCTGTAAAGCAAGTTGTGGGAATCGAGCGCGCCCTTCCCTTTGGCGCCTCGTTCCCCAGCTAGCGCGCGTGTTGGCCCCGCGCGGCTCGAGCGCCGGGAACCGCCGTTAATCGGCGGTATGGCGACCGCGGCGGCAGCGCCAGGCCTCTTTGTCTGGTGCAAGCCATGCGTCAGCCTCCCGGCGCGCGGGCACGCGTCCGGGCATGCCTCGACATGCTCACGCCACCAAGCTAGCTTACGTCACTGTGCAACGCCGTTCCTCATTGGCCGCCAGTGACAACCCCCTTCCCCCTTGAGCTCGCTTCTGTCTGGCGCGGGCTTGCCCGCGTCAGATGCTCTCAGGCTAGCACGAGAGGTTGACGCGCTGCTCTAGCAGGCGGCTTCTCGTTCGGGTGCTCGACCGCTGCCCTTTGTGTGGTAGTCTTAGCGCCGCTGCAAGCGTACTCGATCGGTCTTGCGGAGTTCCCCTTACGGCCTGCAAGCCTGTGAGTGTCGTACTGTGCTGCATCTTGGGTTAATAAACCCGTTGTTGTTGTTACCCTGCCTCGTGCGTGGTTTCTGCGCCGTGCCGGAGAATCGACGAACCCGGCCGTAGCGTCTTTGTTCGCTGCGGCAGTGGAGAACGTCGCGTCCCTACACGGTCGCACTCGTAGGTAAGCCTAGTGCAAACCTATCTCCACATAACTGGCGCCCAACTTGGTTTCGGCATGGCTTCAGAGCAGACCCCCTCGAGGCGCTCGTTCCTGTTCGATCCG
>NC_051177.1:23857075-23882578 GCF_013339695.2 Rhipicephalus sanguineus | reverse complement strand
CGCGTTTGTGCGTGTGGTGTGTGTGTGTGTGCGTGCGTGTGTGTGCGCGTGTGGCGTGTGTGTGTGTGTGTGTGTGTGTGTTGTGGTGTGTGTGGTGTGTGTGTGTGGTGGTGTGTGTGTGTGTGTGTGTGTGTGTGTGTGGGTGTGTGTGTGTGTGTGTGTGTGTGTGGTGTGGTGTGTGTGTGTGTGTGTGTGTGTTCATTTCGTAACACCGGTTGCGTACAGTTTTGTTCAACAGAACTTTCACTGATCGCTCATTGATTATCACTGGAGTATGCTTCTCCATAAAACATCTCTTATTGTGGAGAAACCCACTTCGAGAGGGTGTGGCACCCTTTTTTCCAGCATCATTCTTTTTGTTGCTTTATTTCAAACTTACATTCTTGAAACTAAATTACGCTGCATTTGCTTATTTCTAAAAAAATGGGGGCTTATTGCTTATCGCTATCACGATATTTATTTCACAAATTTATAAAGCGACTGTGATAATTAATAATTAAGACATAATTATTACATTTATAGAAGAGATACAAGCACGAATTGGAAATCAGACAGTTATTGAAAATTACGCTCCCGCAATGACCTCAGCCACTCTGACCAAGAAAAGTGAGTGGCTAAGCTATGCGAAAGCAGAATACAAATGGCGATGCTCGCTGTAGTTTCCACGACGTTTTAGAAGCGTTAACTCCTGCTCTGATTGGTAAGTAGGCCTGATCTCTATATTTAAAAAAAACACAACAGAACTAACAAACAAGCATTCATGTTGTAGCGAAGTTTCGAGAACTTTTCTTTCGCCAAACCCCCAAGCAAGTACTTGATGCAAGATCTAGCACTCACCGACTCAAGCATTTCGGTGTCAGCTTTTTAAAAAATCTATCTATCTATCTATCTATCTATCTATCTATCTATCTATCTCTATCTATCTATCTATCTATCTATCTATCTATCTATCTATCTATCTATCTATCTATCTATCTATCTATCTATCTATCTATCTATCTATCTATCTATCTATCTATCTATCTATCTATCTATCTATCTATCTATCTATCTATCTATCTATCTATCTATCTATCTATCTATCTATCTAATCTAATCTAATCTAAACAGAGCGGCAGCATGAATGCAACGAACTCACGGTGGCAGCACGGCCCGTAGATGATAAATATCAGTTTGGCGCGGAACACCAGCGGCCAGGGCTGCAGCAGCCTGAACAGCCATGCGCAGCTATCCTCGTTCCTCACCTCGGACAGGAACAGGCAGCGAATGAAATGGCGCAGCGCCAGCTCCTCGCGCCGTAGGTGCCCTGCGTGCATGGAGGAATAGAAAATTTCAGAATAGTCTGCGCAGAGATAGCGTTATTTGGGTACGATACGCTACTTTCGTCACTTAACATGGGTATCTAAGGGAGTAGCGTATGATGCATTCGCAGTAACGATTATAGCGGTACTGCAAACGTACATTCGCTGTGTATCTATAGCTGTCGCCGTGGGCCAATGCGCCAGTGCGGTAATCCGTAATTCCGTATAAAGTCCAAGCGCGGGCCCCGCGCACGGTACGCTGTGGCATAGACGAAAAGTAATCTTGGAAGGACACCGGAAAGGAGGAGGGGGAAGAAAGCACGCGTTTATCTTGCACGTAATCTGTGGCACTGGCAGTCGCAAAGGCTGAGTGGAGATGGCTGGCAGCTTCGTGTGCGCCGTCTCCGCACGCCTAACGTAACAGCTCACGTTGTCTCAAAACAACAACGCGATGCGTTTGCTCACTTCCGCTTGTGTTGTTCGTGACGTCAGAGTTGCGAAAGTGTTCGCGGTTCGCGGCTGATGCGCGCATGACACCGTTCTCGTTAATTTAATTAGTACGCGAATGTTTACTCCGGTATACTGGGCTGATAAAACTAGGAACCTTACATGGTATAATTGTATAATGTATTGTGTATGGCCTTTCGTACGAAACTGTTTCGTTGTTGTTGTTGTTGTTGTTGTTGTCCAGAGCTGCACTCTCTTGACAGCCCCGTAATTCGACATGCCAACAACCCTAGCCAACTAAATGATTCGCGTTCACAACAGCAGCCGAAGCAGTTGCGAATAATCGATGCGAGGCTAAATACAGCAGGGGTCACGAGTGATGCCGGGATCAGTGAAATAGCCCTAAGCGATCAATTAGCGGACACCGCTATTTGCGCGTGGGATGCCCTCGCTACTGTCACAAGCGCACTTCGTGACACGGCAATGACCAAGGCACTCCGACGGAATTACCAAAAGCGTTTGGGCAGCTTGACAAAACCAGCTTTTAGTGCGCTATGTGGTTGCACCAAGAGCGGTGTCGTATGCAGGGGATTTTACTGAATATCCCTCCGTAAACAAGGAGTCCTTGATGGGACTCAGGAGGGAGTACTAAGGGGGGTGGGCATTAGCTTATTTGAGTGTTCCTTTAAGTCTTAGTCAAAGCTTCCGGTTTGTGCAAAGACGAAAGAAAGAGAGAGATGAATGAAAAATAGTGGTAGGGAGGTTAACCGGAACAAATATCCTGTGTGTACCCTACACAACGGAGCGCAGAAGGGGCCGAGAAGATAATATGATGAACGGTGTATAGTAACAGACCAGATGCACACAATCACTGCGGTTAACCGCACAAGATGACACTTGTCGGTACGTACTATACAGTCATTCATGAAGGTATGTCATTCACTGCAATCACGTGTCGTAAAGGTCGTAGGCCAGAGAAATGAATGCCTGCGACAGTACGCATCACTCACCGGGCCTCGCCCCGAGCACCCTGGCAGTGAATCGGTGCGCGGATGAGAGCCCCGCGAGCACTTCGTACACCAGCTGGCACTCGCTGTCCACCCAGCCGACCACGGCGGCCATCAGGAAGGCGCCGTACTGGTGCCACTGCCGACACGTGGCGTCCACGTCGCGGGGCAGCCGGCTACGGACAAGCGCCGGCCGGCTCACAAACTGCGTCGAAAACACGACACTCGCATTGATTTGATTGATTGATTGATTGATTGATTGATTGATTGATTGATGTGATTGATTGATTGATTGATTGATTGATGATTGATTGATTGATTGATTGATTGATTGATTGATTCGACGGCGCAACCATAAGCTTCTCACCCTTTCGATGAACCGCAGCATAATCCTCAGTCGATCCTTGGTGGGGAAAAGACAGGTGACCCTCTTCATCAGTACTCCTGGAGCGATAGATGTTTCGACTCGATTTATTTGTGACTTTGTAATCGTATTTGTGGCGCTAAATGTACGCATTGTGATCTTCTTCGCGTTACGTCATAGGTCATAAAAGCGTGCATAATGACTCGGCTGTTCGTGCTTACTATCTCAACCCCATCTACGCAGCTGCATTTGTCTTACTACTACCTTATTTCAGTGTTTTTTTACAGGAGGACTGGTCTTTGCGTAGGATTCTAGAATATGTTTTTGCATTTTATGTCATGTGCATTTATTTCTTAATGATTGCGGAAATTCGGAATCTTGAACTAATTACTACAAATCTTCGAAACTAAAGACAAGAAGGAGCTGTATGTTTTCCTTCATTATAATGCAGCGTCCGATAATGGCACTCACACGGCGGACATACAGGGTCTGTCCTGAAAGTAATGTCGGTGAATTTATTGGGACGCGACTGTATACGTCGGAGCGCGGTCTAACCGGTTGAAACCGGTAGTGGGGGAAACCTGCTAAGCAGCACTCCGTCGCTCAGTGTGCTCCGAGCATCAGGAAGTGTAGGACGGGTCTGTCCGTGAGAGGTGTTTTTTATCCTTGTGCAAGTGAAAATGCAGCGCTCTTTAGAACAAAGATTTTCGAGCAAGTTTTGCGTGAAACTTGGCAAGACCGCTGCGGAAACTGTTACAGTGATCAAGACTGTTTACAAAGGACATGCCCTGTCAGATCGGCAACCGTTTCGGTGGCACAAGGCCTTTTGGAAGGCCGGGAAGAGGTCGATGACGAGGACCGCATCAGTGGGCCATCCGCGACCACCACGGCTGACAATGTGACGCGTGTGAGGCGACTGTTGAGCTCAGACCGACGATTAAGTGTTTGTTTAATGGCCGTCACGTTAAACATTCCGAAAGCTTTATGTGGAAGTCCTCAAAAGACTGAAACGCAGGGTTCAACGCATCCGACCGGACATCGCAGACAACTGGAAGTTGCACCACGATAATGCGCCGGCCCACAGTGCCTTCATCGTCACCGACTCCCTGGTTAAAGCAGGGGTGCTAACGATGCCCCAGCCCCCGTACAGCCCGGACTTGGCTCCCTCAGACGTTTTTCTGTTTCCACGCCTCGAAACACCTCTGAAAGGCAAGAATTTGCGGACAGTGGACGGGAGCTTGCACCGCAGCATTAAATGCCATTCCGAAGGAGGACTACCGCAACGCATTCGAGAGCTGGAAGTCTCGCTGGAGCAGATGTATCGATGGAAAAGGAGACTATTTTGAAGATTTTTATACACTTGTCACGATAAATTCAATAAATGATTTTTAATGCCCTTACTGACATTACTTTCAGGACAGACCCTGTATATATGCATATATTTTTACATAAAGCTTTTAGTCCCGCTGAAGGAGAAAAAAAGGACATTTCTAGCTACTGGCACATCGAGCTTTGCAGAGGCATGCCGCCAGTTTGTCAGCGTCTTCCCTCACTTAAAGTGCGGGATTGAACATGCCAGAGAGTTAATCGCTGCGTAAGCCGGATTAACGCTATGCAAAGAGACACAAAGGCTGTTATGAAACGCTGCGGCGAAATATTACCACTCCAACAAATCTACCCCCGTACCCAATGAAAGAATGACGCGAACTTACCGAGGCTTTTGCAATGCTTGATAGCGTCCTTTTGCTGCATTCTGTTGAAGCTGAGCGCCTTGACAGCGGGTGCCCAGGCGAGGAAACCGGCCACTCGGTCCCTCATAAACGTCGAGCATATGCTCAGTACACCCAGCGAGTCCACTGCGTCCACAAAGCGGAGGCAAACGGCGCGTTCTTCACTCAGTGCGCGTGCCATAGAAGGTTTTAGCAGTGACCGACATAACTGTTATCTGTTAAAGGGGCCTAAACAACCTCTCAATATACAAAGAACAAGCGCGTCATTATCTCCTGGCGTTTCCCGTCTTTCCGGCACAATTCGTGACGCCAGCAGTCTGTTCACGTGACGTCATGATGAAAGAAACTCTCGATTGGCCCGTATACACGAGGGATATCAGCCGTGAATTGTCTCCTACACTGCTCTGCCATGCAGTCGCACGCCCGCTCTGCTTTGTCTCGCATGAATATCGTGCGAGATCAACAGATTTCACTTCGTTTCGCGTGTTTTCGACTGCGGCAGCGTGTAGCCTGAAAGCGCGAAAACCTAATAGGCTCAACGCCTATTGCTGACATCGTCCACGTGTATTATGAAGAAATAAGGGGCGAGGTGGAGCTATGGCGTTTGTAGGAATTGCAGCAAAGGCGAGAAAGAAGCCACTCTCTCGTCTTTGAACTCGGAGTTGTTTACGGGCCCTTTGAATGTGCCACGATCCGAAGACGTTTTAGCCGCGCGAGTTGCTCCATGCGTATATCGTAACATGAGACGACTATGGTGCCTAATACAGGTCTTGCAGATTAAAACTACAACGTGCCGACCACAACGGTACAGTATTTCTGCACCCACCGTTCGATGAACCAGTACAGCTAAAAGTCCCTAATGCGTAACTTTAGGTGAGCGTCGTTCGCTGTCCACTCCGCCCAGATTTCGCGAGCTGAGGCGCTGCGGAAAACTGCGTTGATTCAGTATATTAATTAAATACTTTACTATATTTCTGTGACAGAAAAGCAGCAGTCAAGAAAGGAAACTACAGCGCGTAGCTTGACAAGGTGGCTGCCAACGCCAAATGAAGGCAGCAGACAGTTCGCAGGTTAAACGCGGGGTACTTAACGAAAACGAAACAAACGTAGTTTAAGTTTCAGAAAGGGAGGATTGCGCAAAAAACACAGCACATGGACAGAGACAACGACACCAGCGCAAAACTTGCAACTGCTTTATTCATATCTCAGGCGAGTGAATATATAGGACACAGAAAGGACAAAAACCAGAAAGGAAGTGCCCCAAATGCGCAGAGCAAACTGAAAAAAAGGAGATAGGCGATTAAAACCCATATTTCAGCACATTGCATGTAAAAACGAACGTTCACTTTTATAAATAGCAATCGAGGGGGTGCTTGTACAAGCACTATCACTTATATCAATATTAAAAGCCCCAATCAGCGCACGGGCTGTCTTGTCTTTGCTCCAGTTTAAGATATTTGTTTCCTTCAGTTGCGCTTCACATTTTTTTTTTTCATTTGATTCGCCCGGCAGGCTTTGCAATTATGTGGTATGAGAGTGCCCGTGCCATTTTGTAATGCCTATTTATGGTCAGCAAGACGATCATTTATGCATCGGCCGGTTTGGCCGATGTATGACTTCCCACATGTCAGCGGTATCCTATAAACAATACCTACAGCACAAACGACAAACGGGCCCGTTTTCATGCTTTTTTCAGGCATTCTTCTCTTTTTCCTTTGGTTGGATCTGTTTTGCAGCACAAAGAAGATAGTTTCTTGGTGGCAAAAAAAAAAAAAAGCACCCACCGGAACACTGCATTTCGCTGCCATACGTTTCAAGTTATGGGTTATCTTACGCATGTAATGGATCACAACTGGCCTAATCTTTTGTTTAGAAGGTTCACACTGTGGGCTTTCAGTATCCATTTCTGTCTTAACTTTTTTCAACAAGGTTTCTGCAACTGAGCTAATGAGCATGGGCGGATAGCCAGCCTGTTTCAGCATCTGAACTTGACCTTCAAAGATTTCCTGCATTTTATGGCAGCAGCATTTATTTAATGACGCTTGTATGCACATGAGCGCATTCGCGCGTTTCACTGTTTCAGAGTGAGCGTATTCATAAGGCAATAATTATTTCCGCGCACGTGGGCGATACATCCAACAAACGCTTTCGTCGTTAAGAACTACGTCAATATCTAAAAACTGCAACCTGTAGTAAAATGCCGTTCGCCGGTAAAATCTAAACCGTTGCTTTGTTGTTTAAAAAGGGATAAAACGTCCTGCACAGTTTGTTGATAGGCGGAAGAATCCTGTTTCTTTCAAATAATTAAAAAAATCCTCAACAAAGCTAAAACATTTCAACACCTTCGCTTCATCTAAAACTTCCAACAAAGCTCTGTCAAGGACAGCAAGAAAGATGTGGCACAAAACTGGCGCTACGCAGGAGCCAATACAAATTCCCTTTTGTTGCACGAAGAGCTGATCTTTCAAGGAGACCATAGTCGAAGACAGGTAAAACTCTAAAAGTGTCATAAAGTTAGCAGCCGAAACACTGGCTGCATTTTGGAAAGCGATAGTCCCGTTCTTTTCAATGCATGAAGCAACCGTAGCTACAACTCGCTCTTCGGGATCAAATAAAAGAGGTCAACTGCATCGACTGTAAACAAGTTGACTCTTTTATTGGATAGTTGACCTCTTTTATTCGATTACGCAGGGCGATTTATTTATTTATTTATTTATTTATTTATTTATTTATTTATTTATTTATTTATTTATTTATTTATTTATTTATTTATTTATTTATTTATTTATTTATTTATTACCTGTTCTCGCGTCAAAACCCATCTCGGCTCAGGCAGATGAATGTTTGCTTTGCCTGCATGCACGCTCACTTGCGAAGAAAACAGCTTGCCGGTAAGCGACAGAGAAAACGTCGTCTCGGGAAGGTTCGTTACAGAAAGTGAGGTACATGGGCGACTACAACTTTGCAAGAGTAATAAAATGAATTGGACGGCTCATCGCCACGTACACTACGTAACACAGCTGTTCAAGAGCTTGTCGTTATGTTCGGCGTGCTCAGCGGCCGGCACAAGTGAAATAAGGAAGAAACGAAAGAACAGTAAACGAATGAAAAGCTGCCTTTTTTTTTTACAATGTTACACCCAGGGTTACAGAGCAAGCTTCCTAAATGTGCGCTCGCACACCCCGATGGTTAATTTTGGCCCGCCAAGTACTTTCGACAAAACCTAATACAACACCCCGTCGACGTCGAAACAGCTGCCTAGGAACTTTAATATCGAGGGAGGCCCGACCAAAACACAACAGCTCCGAAGAGGCGTGCGACGCGCAAATCAAGGTCACCGCTGCCTGCCTTGTCTCCGCGTGAAGGACGCATTCGCGAAACGGCCGAGAAGAAGCGCCCGAGCACAATCTGCCGCTGACAGTAAACAGGGGCACTCGGTAAACAGAGAGCCCCCAAGGCCCACACTTCCAATGGTCGGTGCAATTTCCTATACTGGGACTCCCGCGCGAGGCTTTCACGATCGCGTCCCACGCTGAAGGAGATAAAGCATTCAGCTTTGTTGAGATTGCAGAAAATGAAGCAGCGAAGCAAAAGATAACGGTATAGCGAGACCGCATACACTGTGCCTCCCTAAGATAATGTGGTGTTGCAAAAGCCACAGTTAACGTCAGATAATTTAGCGCGGGATCCACACAAAAAAAGCCGGTTCTTGTTCGTGTGTTCGTGCGACTGCATCTGGCGTTGGCCTGTGCCTTCCTAAGGCATCCTTCCTTAATCGCCGTCGGTCGAACGACGAACAAACTTCAGAACGAAAGCTGTCCAGTGCATCAGATGCGGAAGAGAATGGATCCTGCTCACAGCACACCACTAACAAGTATCTTTTTTTTTTTTTTTGGTAGCAGCTAAAGATAATTAGCTTGAGCGTGTGTGAAGTGAATAAAAATAAACTCGCCAGAGAAATAAAAGAAGCGCAGGAATTTTTAGACGAAGTGACAATATAGGCATTTAGTCCGCTTATGTATTGCTTAAACTTTTTCTTGTTCCTTTATTACGTTTGCTACGAAAGGCCGCATACGCGTCTGCGTTTCTGGTACGGCTGCTTTACGCTGCAGGTTACTCTTGTTTGTTTTTCTGTTTTTTTTCTTTCAAATGATTAGTTAATAAGGCTACCAGGGGCAGTCTGACTGCAGCCTGTATCGTATCCGCTGCCTCCACCCAAGCATTAAGCTATACCGTGCTGTGTGCTGCATAGTTCAATTCAGACTTCACAATGGACGCAGGGCTAATCAGCGGTCGGCTGAGGCCGCTCGTACAAGTGATTGCATCCGCGTTTACGAGGAATGAACCGTCCGAAGCTAGTTTGTATAGCCTCCGTCCTTTGTTCTAACGGACGCGTGGGTGCGTATACTTCTAACTTCCTCTTTACGGCCAGGCTGTTTGCGTGCGCCGCGGTGATCCCTAGCGGTGCTCACTTTTACGCCGTACGTACTGACGTGAACTCTAAACAAATAACTCCACGTGCGTATACACCGCAAGCGAGCACGCTCAACGCATCACTGGCAACCAGCTCAGACCCCTCCCTCATCTGACCTTATCCCCTGACCTAGTGGTCACCTCCATGCGTCGGTTATGCGTCTGTCTACATCGTCCTCGTCATCATAAGCGTGCGCTAAGTCTGCCCCATACATTGACTTAATAGGGGGGGGGGGGGCGCCGCGATGAACCTTTGTCCCCCTGAAGGGGAACCCTGCGCACGCCTATGCTCGTCATCAAGCATGAATTTACGATTAGCTCTACACAGAAATTGATTAAGGCAATATTTATGGTGTCTACCTCACTCTTTCATGACAATTCTTTTTTTGTTTTGGTGGCTCTCTTCACTACATATAGTCATCGCCGTAATTATGCATATTTTACTCACATTAATGCAACTCTTTTTGGACCATTTTACATCCACGTGACATGTGCACGTCATAACTACACTGAAAACCAACAATCGCTGCCTTCGTGCTCTTTAGGTATACCTAGCTTTAAGTCCAAGAGACACCAAATCATCGTCATCATAATGTGCATGCAGCATCAGAACTGACCTTTGTTCTGCGTTGCGCGTACAGTATATCGCAATCCCGAGTCCTCATGCCACGTGGTTACGCTTCTACTTAGGATTGTGAGGAATCAACGCAATCAGGAGCAATGTAGTTACCCTTATCTGTGTGCTTAAACGAACTACATTGATTATTTTTTACACGAACAAACCTCTTAAGTTTGTTCGTGTTTGTTCGTGTTCAAACATATGGAGATGCCGCCATATGTGCCGGTTTCAGTTCACAAAATAACAAGACTAACATAACAAAAATAACAAATTTTGCATTTTCCTGAGAGACCGCTCGACAATAACCTCTCTCTTTAAGTCATATTACTAGATTTTCTTTTGTATTAGAGAAGAGTTGGTGGGGGGAGGGGGATTTATGATGTTCGGAGGAGGCTACTATACCTCAGACTGGTAGAGTAGCCTGCATTACCCCCACCCCCCACCCCCCCCTACCACTACCACTACCACCATGCCGAGGTAATCACACACATACCATACCCATACATTCCCCTCTCATTTTGAATATGCAGCAAAGCATCTTAAAAACCCTAATTTCCATCTGAAAGTTTGAAACCGTGACTTCGACTCCCTCTCGTTCTCTGCCGAGGTTGCGGCGCTTCGTGACTGACGGCGACGTGCCGGCCGCCCTCACCATCGCACTGCAGAAAAACGTGGAAGAGCACTTCCAGCGGCAGCTGTGTCAGCGTGACTGTCGGCTTGGGCACGGCGGCAATCGAACCTCGAACCCTTTTGGTGTTCGACGAAGCGGTGAGGCTGTCCGTGGTGCCCGGTGTCCAGTCCGAACCAGCACCGGGCCTCTGGCCGCTGAGTCGCAGGCTGCGGCGAAGCCTGCACGGCGGAGGACACCCGCCGCCGCTGGACGACGCGTGCCTCGGCGCGAACGGGACACGCCGAGTCCGACCTAGATGACATTCGGGGAAGGAAGGAATGTCACCCATATTTCGCCGAGGAAGGAAGTTCGTGAGTTCAGACATCCCTGCCCCCGCCCCCCTCCAGATTTTTAGATTTTGTATGTGTATATACTATACGCGCACGCGTACAAACACACCCACGAACACTCATAAAGGGGGGTCGAGCCCCCACCCCCGAAAAAGATTTCTGGCTAGCCGCTGTCACCCATATTTCGCACAGAGATTGGAGCTGTAAACTGCGCATAAACCGCGGTTCTCTTAGTCATGCGCTCTGCTATAAAAGTAATAAAAATTGCGGCAGATCCCACGCATTGTGGGAGTCGATGTCGTGCGAAGCAGTCACCGAGTAGCTACCTACGCATCTTTTTCTTTTTTTTTTTAATTTCTGGAGCTGATAGTTCTATGTGACGTTGGCACTTACAGCACAGGCGTCAGTTTTGCGAACGATGCTATCGATACGAACGGCACGCTGCGGTGCGATGATCTGCATATCAAAAGTAACGTTCGTTGGCGTGCTCCTACCGGGACGAGCAACACTTGACTATAGCTTGCTGAATCATAGAAGTATATAGGTAATGTTTATTCCATTGCTATAAAATCGGATATCCAACACTGGAACCACAACTGGCGATGACCCAGCATGTGTTTTTTGCAAGCAGTTTCAAGCATTGTCGTGGTTAAGTGGTAGAATACTTAACCGCCAAGAAGAACGTTTGGGTTCGATTCCAGCTCGAACCGTGATTTTTATCATTAGCGTCCATTGGGATTTTTCGCTCACCGACAACGCCGCCGACACCGCGACCGGATTTTCTGCGACACGGGTGCCTGAACGCTATCATATTACCATTCCGTAAGTCTGCTCTCGCCGTACCTTGGTATCACCTGTGGCGCATATCCGCATTCTATGGGCCGTGGTATGCGGGTGTGTGCCACACGGCACCGAGGGAAAGGGATTCATGACGTACGTGACAAGCATGTCATTTTATTCATGTGATCACCAGTTAATCGTGTTCGTGATATCCTAACGTCCTCCTATGCTAATTTTGGTATTTGCAACGTCAAGGAGCCACGAGAGCACGGAGTCGTAGGCGGATAGATAGATAGATAGATAGATAGATAGATAGATAGATAGATAGATAGATAGATAGTAGATAGATAGATAGATAGATAGATAGATAGATAGAAGATAGATAGATAGATAGATAGATAGATAGATAGATAGATAGATAGATAGATAGATAGATAGATAGATAGATAGATAGATAGATAGATAGATAGATAGATAGATAGATAGATAGATAGATACCGAGCTGACAAAGAAAGCATCCGTGACTCGCGACTGCGCTATCTCTAATGCATTCTACAAAGCCCAACTGTCACCCTTATTTATTCAAACGCGCGACATAGCACGTAACGACATTCTTACCAGCTTATACGTTAAAGAAATTTTATGGCGGTAAGCCCGATACAGTCTTGAAAAGAAAGAAAGAAAGAAAAAAAAAGCCACCATTCTCAAGAACTCCTCAAATCACATTTGCCGTGGCTGAGTCCTTCTAAACCGCCATTCTTAAGATTGATCGATGGTGCAATAAGTTTGCGCCCTACTTTAATATTTAAAAACTATAACTGTAAAGGAGGGCGGAAAATTTCCTGACGGGTCACATGGTTGGCTTCGTTTATTATATATTCATGGTATATATGAAGATCCATCCTCGCACACAGGACGCTGATCTTCAGTGGAACATCCCGAGGGAGGATATATATACTGTGATGGGACCGGCAGATATAGAAGGTTCTCCTTCTTCCTCCGCGGTGACAGGGATAAATATTAATAACATAGCTCCCATTTCATAACGCAAAAGCCCCTCACTAAGACTAGCGGCCAAGTCTGTGCGTATAGGTATGCTTCATTGGCGTAGCCGGGACACGCACATATAAAAACACAGTGTATACACGCACGAAAAGATAAAAACGAACATACATAAAGGGAGGTTGAACCCCCCTCCCGCTGAAAAAAAATTATGGCTGCGCCCCTAGTATGCTTATGTATCACAACACGTGTTCGCATTTTACAAAAGGAAGTACGAGTGATATTTAAAACGATTCTCACGAGTGGCGAAGTCCGATTGTCAGAACCAGCTGTCATTAAAGCGGCGCGCGCACATTGGCATTTTGATGTCAATTTTATTTGTTTTGTTTTGTTTTCAGGTGAAGAAGGGCCTCGGTCTCAACACCGAGCAAGCCGGAGGAAGTTACAGAACGGGCTTATTCCGCTCCCACGTGACCGACCCCCCTTGTGCGCTATAACTGCAGCATATTCTAGTATACACTGTTCTATAACCACGTTATGACATCATGACATATACAACTCTGCGGTAAAACGAAAGCGAAAGTGGTTCGTGGAATTCTATGCTTGTAGTAAGTAATATCCTAGGATGCTCTAATAAGGGGCGGGAGGGGGAGACAGGGGCGTAGCCAGAAATTTTTTTCGGGGGGGGGGGGGTTCAACCATACTTTATGTATGTTCGTGCGTGCATTTGTATGTGTGCGTGTATATATACGCAAGCAAAACTGAAAAATTTTGGGGGGGTTTGAACCCCGCCAACCGCCCCCCCCCCTTGGCTACGCCCCTGGGGGGAGAGGATGCTTACAAATAATTTCTGTCTGGAGCTCCCATGTCGATAACCTTCACTTAACGAAGAAATGATGAGTCGAAAATGGCTAAGCTCGAGTGTGCGGCTTCTATTCCCGGCCACAGCGGACACATTTTGATGGGGCCGAAATGCGAGAACATCCATGTACTTTTATGTTGAACCACATGTGACCGCGGTGTGCTACACTACAGGTGCCTCATAATCATATCCAGTGCCGGGCAGTATCGAAGATACATGTATCTTAGATACTATCTTAGATACACTTTGGGTATCTTGTATCTGTATCGCGATACGTCTCGAAAGACGAGTATCTGTATCTGTATTTCCGATACATTCGAGAATGTATCGTGTATTTTAAGATACAAGATACTTCTATCGCAACACAGCCGTGCGAAACAATAATCGCTGGCCAAACTCCGCTTCTCAAGCTGGTACTGGTGCCACTAAGCGATCTGAATAAGTCCAAGGGCAGTGACGTTATTTTTACGCCAGAGTCGTCCAGTGAGGGTAGATCAGGAAGACAAGCACGTGGACGTCTACGCCCAGCCCACGTACATTTTGTTTTCTCGATTTCTTTTCGTTTTAGTTGCTCCAATGCCGCTACACTTGCTCATAGCCACTGTCCTGCGCCGCGTACTCCACTGCGTGTGGCGTCTATCGCGCAAATTCTGATGTTGTTACAGTGTCGTTATTGCAGATTATTTTGCGTCTTGATCCGTAACGAAATGTGATGCGTGTAAGAACGGGGTTGCTTCGCGTCGCGTGGATTTTACATATTAGCGATTTAAAAGATCTCTAGGATATAAGTTTGACTTGCATGCAATGAATTACCTTATATGCAAATAAGATTCTAACAACCTTAGCACCACAGGTACTGATGCTAAATCTAATAGAGCAAGCGTTTACCTAACAGAAAATATCTTGGCGTACGGTATTTTTCACCTCCATCTGCATTTATTCAAAGAATTTATGAAATCATAATTTGATTATTAGCACAAGGCACAAGTGCTTTCTGAGCTGTAATTTTGCGTCACATACATTACCTAGGTCTCTGCACTGTTTTTCCGGTCTGGTCACTGCACTATGTCTATTGTAACGCGCTCCCAAAAAAGATTGCTGCTTTATTCTTCTAACTATCTGCTTTAATTCTACTACTGTTTACACATTTACACGTTGCCAAGGCGATTTTGAAAACAAATATATTATTATGTGGGCGTGCCTTGAGTATACAGTACAAAATATTCTACTTACCGCTTAAGAAAATACCCAAATTGAGTTTGCATTACAAAAATGGAAGAGCCATCTTAAAGATATTAGGAAGGGGATTCGAGAAACGTCGTTTTACTGAATGCTCCGTTTTACTCATGAGCGTCCCAACGAGCCGTTTCAGGCAATTTTCCATAGGCACTGAATTTCACATTGGCTCAACCAAGCCCTTAGCCGGGGGGGGGGGGGGGGCTAAGGGCTTGGTTGGTGGGGGGAGTGGCCCGGGCCACTCCCCCCCCCCCCCCCCCCGAAATTTTGGTGAAGTAGGTGGTTATACCAAAAATAAATAATGAAAATAGGTGTTTTTCTCAAATAGTCAAGGTTTTCAGCAAGTGCCCCCCCCCCCCGAAAACATTTTTGGCTACGGGCCTGGTCTCAACAGGTAAGTTGACGATACTTCGTGATCATAGCAGTTAAGGGCGCCATCTGTATCGTGTTTCTGTACTCATTCAATGTGAATGTTTGATAAACAACCACCTCTCTATTTTACTTATTTGTTTTCCGGTTTTAGGCCTTCTTAAATATTTTTCTTATTACTAATTGATACGTAAAGGGAGCTATCAGCGGCAATCGCGCGAATAGCGGCGGTTGTCCTGCGATGCTTCGTGCAGCTACGCAATACGTCTGAGACATTTCTGTGTTGCACATGTTCTCTCGTTCAAGAAAATTGCTAAAAAATTGCACGTTAGTGAGTATATCAACAAAGAATACCTTACGCCAGCAGCTAAGTAGAACATGGAAATTCATTGCAGGTTTACGTCATCTACATATACAACAGGGGTCTCAAACTCAGCTTATAGCCGGCGGGCCGCAGTCGCGAAATTTAGCTCCAAAGGCCCGGGGACAATGAAGATGGTGGGGTCGGAGAGAGTTTGAACAAAATGACGTTGCCATTTGAAAGGAGACCTTTGACATATCTCATATATAGGTCATTTCTGAAGGGGATTTTGAGTCCGGATTCCAGAAACAACGATACGGATGTACATAACGAGTGAAATCTTGACGCGGATTGAAATATATATAGAGTTTTTGTTCCACGGTTATGTTTCAGCACATGGTGACCACGTGTTCCTCACGAAAGAAATGCTTGAGACCAGTATTGTCTGTGTAGCTCACTAACATACTTATTTAGAAAACAAAAACAAATGGAAAGGAGACGGTCATGTGTGCCGGCCGAGCCGCTAGCGAACGGTTGCAAGTCCCGTATACACCATGGGTTCCCCGCTCCACTCCCCTCCCCCCCCCCCCCCCCCCCCCCCCCCCCCCCCCCAGGAAGAAAATAAAGTCGCTATTAGCGCTGTTGCTGTTGTACACCTGTCCGGATATATGGTATTGTGCAAACTGTCTTTTACGGACAAGGTAAAAGTCCACACCGGTATTTGCGCCGTCGTGCGAAGGCTTCTTATTGACGTTATTGTGATTACATGGCAACCCGCTAGCTGGTCGGCAAGCTGAGCAGCGACTCCCATCAATTACAAAAATGACAAGCAAGAACTGCTGTCAGCGAAGTGTATAAAGAGTTGTCCTGTGAACAAGCTAAAACAAGCCCCAATAAGTTGTTTTGGAAGGCAACTAATGTACTTTGAGCAAGAAGGGCAAAACTTTTGAGATACTAACAGACATTTCATGCAAGTGAAACTAAATAAGTCACAGTTCAGAAATTTTCAAGGAGACATCTTTGTGTATAGGCGTTTGCTGCTACATTGTATGGATCTATAATAACAAATTTGAGAATGTATCGAAGTATCTTAAGATACAATTGCCAAGTATCGTATCGGATACAGTTAGTGCGGCAGTATCTTGTATCTGTATCTCCAATACTTTTTGCCTGAGTATCTTGTATCGTATCGCGATACAATTTCAAAGTATCTTTGCCCAGCCCTGATCATATCGTTGCTTTGGCACGTAAAACCCCAGAAATTGTAGCCTATTATTATGAGGCCAAAATGCCTCGTCGAATTTGCAGTGCCACTGACGCACTTACATCACCAAAGACCTACTTCTTGCAGAAGTAGAGCCAGGGGAGGAAGTAGAGCGAGGAGGAGCAGAGCCAGGAGGGAGGGGGTTCAAACCTCCAAATTTTTTTCAATTTCGAAAGTGCTTCAATTTCGCAAGTGTTTTTTTTTTCAGTTTCGCAAGTAGAGCGAGGGGGAGTAGAGCCAGGAAAGAGGGGGTTCAAACCTCCAAATTTTTTTCAATTTCGCAAGTGTTTTTTTTTTTTCAGTTTCGCAAGTAGAGCGAGGGGGAGTAAAGCCAGGAGGGAGGGGGTTCAAACCTCCAAATTTTTTTTCAATTTCGCAAGTGCTTCAATTTCGCAAGTGTTTTTTTTTTTTTCAGTTTCGCAAGTAGAGCGAGGGGGAGTAGAGCCAGGAAGGAGGGGGTTCAAACCTCCAAATTTTTTTCAATTTCGCAAGTGCTTCAATTTCGCAAGTGTTTTTTTTTTCAGTTTCGCAAGTAGAGCGAGGGGGAGTAGAGCCAGGAAAGAGGGGGTTCAAACCAGTCTTGGGCAGTAACTAGTTACTAGTAACGCGTTACCGGTAACTAGTTACTTTTTTCAGTAACTTGTAACTGTAACTAGTTACTTTTAAGTTAGAGGAACTTGTAACTGTAACACTGTTACTTTTTTCGCAGTAACTGTAACGGAAAATACCGTTACAGTTACTTCTGTCTTTATGAAAAATTATCCAACAGCAACACTTTTTCGAACTTTCTTCTTTACCATATATCCTCTCCACCCCTCAACTTTCCAGAATAGGGCTCCCCTCGCAGTTTAGGAGAGGAGGTGACTAAGCGTATTATCTTCCCTGCAGAAGACCGAGGTTGGAGGTCTGTCATTAAAGCAACATGTAAATCAATCGTGGTTCAAGTGAACAGCCTGCTAAGTTCGCGTCCGGTTTTTTTTTCAGCATATATATCCTTTTCGTCACTTGAGCATCTAGCTATGTTCTTGGTGTACAGGTGGAGGAGCATTAGGATGCCATGTTTATAGTCTCCCTCGTCTGAGGCTCCGAGCTAATCGTGTTTGACAGGTGGCTAGAAAACAGCAGAACGCGAAACGGCTAAGGCCAGAAATTCCGTGAACTAGCGAAGCGATACTGTAAAACTTCTTTGTAACTGGTTGTAAAATGTTTACTCCGACTTAATGCAACAATTATTAACAAAATGACAGACGTTTCACCCCCAATGCAGGTGGCATCCTAAAAAAGAAAACAAAATGAGCCGAGGTCAACCAGTCCACTAGTAACACATGTCCTTGTAAATGTCCAGTGGGGGGCAGCGGCTGTTTTTGCAAGCCGCGGCGAATGAACCACGATTCCAGGAGTTGCTTTTCGCCCACCTTCGTTCACAAACCGGCGTCGTCGCATTGTTTAGGTCAAAGCTATGACCTGTCATCCAGCAGTGCTCAACAACTCGGTCTTAGAACGCGTTGCATGGGTTGCTTTAGCGACATTCCGCTTGAGTTCTTTAGGCCTCGTTGATCATTTCCTGCCCGTTTCGCCGATCCCGCATCGCACTTTTAGATACCGCCATGATCATCCGCAGGTGTGCAGTCTTAGGATTTCCTGAACACACGTTGTCATGTTCCAAGGTATAATAACGGGACTTAAAACGGTTTGTATGCCCAGCCGACCCGAAGCTCTCCGAACAGAGTCGACACACCTTAAACATATGGAGCAGACACAACAGACGTCGTAACTACTCGTGATGCACTCCCCGCTGCTCTTCGCATGCGCTTCTGGGTATAGTTAATAAAAAAAAATATACTGCCGTCGTTCCAGTCATCAACCACGTTTTCCACTTCAAGTAAGAGGCGTTCAAAGTGATTGCTGGTGTTGGGCCCCCTTTTATGTTTCCTTCGTCTAGGGTTTTACGACGTGCAACCCTTATTAAATAAATTCTATAATTTGATTTGTGATCTATTATTTTATACAGTAACGGAAAAGTAACGACGTTACTTTGCACAGTTAACTGTAACTGTAACAAGTTACTCTCGGAAACATTGTAACTGTAACTGTAACAGAGTTACTTTTTTGGCTTAGGTAACTGTAACTGTAACACTGTTACTTTTTACTGGTAACGTGCCCACGACTGGTTCAAACCTCCAAATTTTTTTCAATTTCGCAAGTGTTTTTTTTTTTTTTTCAGTTTCGCAAGTAGAGCGAGGGGGAGTAGAGCCAGGAAGGAGGGGGTTCAAACCTCCAAATTTTTTTCAATTTCGCAAGTTTTTTTTTTTCAGTTTCGCAAGTAGAGCGAGGGGGAGTAGAGCCAGGAGGGAGGGGGTTCAAACCTCCAAATTTTTTTCAATTTCGCAAGTGTTTTTTTCAGTTTCGCAAGTAGAGCGAGGGGGAGTAAAGCCAGGAGGGAGGGGGTTCAAACCTCCAAATTTTTTTCAATTTCGCAAGTGCTTCAATTTCGCAAGTGTTTTTTTTTTTTTTTTTCAGTTTCGCAAGTAGAGCGAGGGGGTGTAGAGCCAGGAGGGAGGGGGTTCAAACCTCCAAATTTTTTTCAATTTCGCAAGTGTTTTTTTTTTTCAGTTTCGCAAGTAGAGCGAGGGGGAGTAGAGCCAGGAGGGAGGGGGTTCAAACCTCCAAATTTTTTTTCAATTTCGCAAGTGCTTCAATTTCGCAAGTGTTTTTTTTTTTTCAGTTTCGCAAGTAGAGCGAGGGGGAGTAGAGCCAGGAAGGAGGGGGTTCAAACCTCCAAATTTTTTTCAATTTCGCAAGTGCTTCAATTTCGCAAGTGTTTTTTTTTTTTCGGTTTCGCAAGTAGAGCGAGGGGGAGTAGAGCCAGGAGGGAGGGGGTTCAAACCTCCAAATTTTTTTTCAATTTCGCAAGTGCTTCAATTTCGCAAGTGTTTTTTTTTTCAGTTTCGCAAGTAGAGCGAGGGGGAGTAGAGCCAGGAAGGAGGGGGTTAAAACCTCCAAATTTTTTCAATTTCGCAAGTGTTTCAATTTCGCAAGTGTTTTTTTTTTTCAGTTTCGCAAGTAGAGCGAGGGGGAGTAAAGCCAGGAGGGAGGGGGTTCAAACCTCCAAATTTTTTTCAATTTCGCAAGTGCTTCAATTTCGCAAGTGTTTTTTTTTTTTTCAGTTTCGCAAGTAGAGCGAGGGGGTGTAGAGCCAGGAGGGAGGGGGTTCAAACCTCCAAATTTTTTTCAATTTCGCAAGTGTTTTTTTTTTCAGTTTCGCAAGTAGAGCGAGGGGGAGTAGAGCCAGGAGGGAGGGGGTTCAAACCTCCAAATTTTTTTTCAATTTCGCAAGTGCTTCAATTCGCAAGTGTTTTTTTTTTCAGTTTCGCAAGTAGAGCGAGGGGGAGTAGAGCCAGGAAGGAGGGGGTTCAAACCTCCAAATTTTTTTCAATTTCGCAAGTGCTTCAATTTCGCAAGTGTTTTTTTTTTTTTTTCGGTTTCGCAAGTAGAGCGAGGGGAGTAGAGCCAGGAGGGAGGGGGTTCAACCTCCAAATTTTTTCAATTTCGCAAGTGTTTTTTTTTTTTCAGTTTCGCAAGTAGAGCGAGGGGGAGTAAAGCCAGGAGGGAGGGGGTTCAAACCTCCAATTTTTTCAATTTCGCAAGTGCTTCAATTTTCGCAAGTGTTTTTTTTTTTTTTTCAGTTCGCGAAGTAGCGCGAGGGGGTGTAGAGCCAGGAGGGAGGGGGTTCAAACTCCAAATTTTTTTCAATTTCGCAGTGTTTTTTTTTTTTTTTTTTCAGTTTCGCAAGTAGAGCGAGGGGGAGTAGAGCCAGGAGGGAGGGGGTTCAAACCTCCAAATTTTTTTTTCAATTCGCAAGGCTTCAAATTTCGCAAGTGTTTTTTTTTTTTCAGTTTCGCACGTAGAGCAAGGGGGAGTAGAGCCAGGAAGGAGGGTGGTTCAAACCTCCAAATTTTTTTTCATTTCGCAAGTGCTTCAATTTCGCAAGTGTTTTTTTTTTTCGGTTTCCGCAAGTAGAGCGAGGGGAGTAGAGCAGGAGGAGGGGGTTCAAACCTCAAATTTTGTTCAATTCGCAAGTGCTTCAATTTCGCAAGTGTTTTTTTTTTCAGTTTCGCAAGTAGAGCGAGGGGGAGTAGAGCCAGGAAGGAGGGGTTAAAACCTCCAAATTTTTTTCAATTTCGCAAGTGTTTCAATTCGCAAGTGTTTTTTTTTTCAGTTTCGCAAGTAGAGCGAGGGGGAGTAAAGCCAGGAGGGAGGGGGTTCAAACCTCCAAATTTTTTTCAATTTCGCAAGTGCTTCAATTTCGCAAGTGTTTTTTTTTTCAGTTTCGCAAGTAAGAGCGAGGGGGTGTAGAGCCAGGAGGGAGGGGGTTCAACCTCCAATTTTTTTCAATTTCGCAAGTGTTTTTTTTTTTTCAGTTTCGCAAGTAGAGCGAGGGGGAGTAGAGCCAGGAGGAGGGGTTTTCAAACCTCCAAATTTTTTGTCAATTTCGCAAGTGCTTCAATTCGCAAGTGTTTTTTTTTTTCAGTTTCGCAAGTAGAGCGAGGGGAGTAGAGCCAGGAAGGAGGGGGTTCAAACCTCCAAATTTTTTCAATTTCGCAAGTGCTTCAATTTCGCAAGTGTTCTTTTTTTTTTTTCGGTTCGCAAGTAGAGCGAGGGGGAGTAGAGCCAGGAGGGAGGGGGTTCAAACCTCCAAATTTTTTTTCAATTTCGCAAGTGCTTCAATTTCGCAAGTGTTTTTTTTCAGTTTCGCAAGTAGAGCGAGGGAGTAGAGCCAGGTAGGAGGGGGTTAAAACCTCCAAATTTTTTTCAATTTCGCAAGTGTTTCAATTTCGCAAGTGTTTTTTTTTTTTTTTTTTCAGTTTCGCAAGTAGAGCGAGGGGGAGCAGAGCCAGGAGGGAGGGGGTTCAAACCTTCAAATTTTTTTTCAATTTCGCTAGTGTATACATACCCGCACACATACAAACGCATGCACAAGCATACATAACGTATGGTTAACACCACCCCCCCCCTCCCCCGAAAAAAATTGCTGGTTACGCTACGCTACTGTCCGGAAGTGTCACAGCAACTACGACTGATTGGTACAGAATTCCTTGATGCATCTGAAATCTATGACTGATCGTGTTACAACGAATCAATAATGATGGTCTCAACAAATACCAACAAAATCAGCAGCACTGTGATGCACAGAGAACATACCAAATTTAGATACCTTTTTAGGTCAATACAATCTCTAATACTTTCGAGGAATGGGAGGTGCAGCACGCCAGCTCTGACCCGGAGGTACATCTTGCGCTCCTGGGCCCCGTCAGGCTGGCGGCAGTAGCCAGTGGAGCCCTGGACTTGGGGCCCCACCGATCGAGCTCATGACCCCTTATCCCAAACCCTTATGAATAAAGTTGTTTGTTGTATTCCTATCCTAATCACGCACGAGTACTAAACTAATATGCCAAAATGGCGCCGCTACTTGCAGCTACC
Source organism: Rhipicephalus sanguineus (assembly GCF_013339695.2). NCBI lineage: Eukaryota > Metazoa > Arthropoda > Arachnida > Ixodida > Ixodidae > Rhipicephalus > Rhipicephalus sanguineus. Next base: position 23,860,382 of record NC_051177.1, on the reverse strand, counting down.
GCAGCGCCGCTATGTCTTTGTGTCACAAAAAAGCAACAATGAACTTTGTTTATGGCCTCCGAGGCTATGCGCCGCAGAACTCTCGGAGGCTACGCATAAAGGAAAATTATGCTTTGTTATGCCTTTTTGTTAGATAACTAAAGTAAAACTGCAGCTTTTTTGATCGCATTATCACTTATCTTGAAAGCATAATTTATGTGTTGTTCAAACTTATTTTAAACCTTTGATTTCGATTTCAACTGCAACATTTTTTGGCGTGTTCAGTCAACACTGTGCATGGAGGAGTATTGCAGACGGCGCGCAGCACAAAATGGTACAATTCTGAAACCAGCTCTCGCTTCTCAATAAATAGACCACTAAAATATTGAGGACGCTGCAAATACATTAAGAGCTAATAATTCTAAAGGTTAAGCAACGTGCTGCAGTTCTGCATATACGAGTATTTCAGAAATTAAGCTACGCGCTTCACAAGTTAGCTCGTTACATTGAACATCGCACGGTGCTTCTTCATTAAACAACGTGCGTTTATGGATGGATTACCGTAGTACTAACAAACGAAGACAAAGCATGAAAGCAGGGTATTCGCCATACCAACAGCCACGCGCGCTCGTCGCCTATCCGGAACCCACTTGTTGCACGTAATAAACGTTCGTCGTTCGACACCAGCTCTCGCAGCTTTTGAAATACGATAAATGCGAATTAAATAAGAATTCATATATAACTGTTTCGAAGACCTTCAAATGCTCTAAATCGTCGTGTAATCCTAACCTTACTGCGAGCTCCAGTATATTGTGCATGCAGTTACATAGGATCAAACGTCTTGATCGGTTTATTCATAGCGAGTTGAATAAACGTGCAGCGACTTACCGTAGTCCATTAAGCCTATGGTGGCAATCTTATACTCGTACTGACGGCGCAAACTTAGACTGAAGCTGAGTAGAATGTCAAAAGCGTTTGAGCGAAATCGTCTGCAGTGCGTCGTCCTACTTGCGCGATGCAGACGACAGCGCGTTGTGAAAACTGCTTGAAAGCGACAGCGAGAAATTTTATGCGAAAAAATATTGTAAACGTATAATAAATTGTTTGGGACGTAGCGTAGCTTGGATATTTATTAGCCGACAAAACCGTCTGGTTGGTTTCGAGTCTCCGCTCGTCCTGTGACTGATGTTCATAACGATGCGGAGTCGGTAAAGCTATGTACAGGGACACGCATATTTCGCTTATAATAGAAAAGAAAAAGTTTTACGCTTACTGACGCTCTGTTGGCGCTCAAATTTCGAAATAACATCACATCTTAGGGTCCCGATTGTCGAATGTAACACTTGCCTCTATTACATTAGTTTTCCCGAAAAACTTTGTTTTTTCTAAAGAGTTTTTACCACATTTTGCTTGCTTCCCTAAAAAACGCCACAACCTCCCGCGACAGTTTGTTCATTTGGGCAAAAGTATACCTTTATGAATAAGCATCAACTTCACTGCTAGAAACGTTCTCTTCTGAATGTGCAAAATGTATGAGAACAGAAAGTCAAACAGAGCACAGCATCAGGCTTTGAATATGTATATTTAATTCAGTCAGTTTTCTAAAAGATAAAAAAAAAAGGTATCCTACCATGAATGAGTGTTGATATACAGTTTCTGTACATTTTTAACAGGGAAGGAGGGTGCAAACTCACACACACTTCCTCGATATCTATAGCATAAATTTCACAAATGAGCATTCCTCGTAGGCTAAGTATGACAATAAGGCAAGAAATCTGCTATAATGAATTGGTATGATAAAACAAGCCAAAAAAAGGTATGATAACAATGTGTGCCCCCCCCCCTTTTTTATGGACAACAAAAAAAGAATTATTTCGCAAACAAGGGCACCACCAAAATTGTGTCTCGGTTAGTCCGCACTCATACATCATTGAAACTTGTATATAAGTTTTGTACACTCTGGAAACAAATGAATAATCTGTGCGACTAGTGAACTCACATCTGTCATTTATATACAATGCCCATGTATCATCAAGCAGTCGCACCTCGTAGCAAAAAATAGTCACTCTGCATGCATACTAGGAACACCCATTCACTAGAGCATACCACACAAGATAAAAACCTACGGCAAGGAAATGGCATGATAATGATGAGAACTCTGGCCACATATGATATGTTCTCAAGGTGGGCAGGCTCTTCCGATAAACAACTTGCACCAAGTGCAATGCGCATTCCTATCTTAGAAAATGAAGCCTACAAGATGAAGTTCCTCAAAAGGATTTCGCTACCACTAACAAAGGCCATCAAAAATCAATGTTAACATTTAAAATAGGACTTTTGCCTGCACCCGTACCACATCTGCTAAACATGGGAGCTCAGTGAAAGTAAAGAAAAAATGCCCTTTGGAACGCTAAAAATGCATCTGCACTTCCTATATGTCTACATGGTGAAATGACTGACTACTTTTGACATAACAAAGTGCGTGTGCATTCTCAGAAAAACTGGAACTAAACTGCGAGAGAGCTTAGCCCAATGTGCCCAAAAGCAGCATTGAAGACAGTTCGTACTACGCGTCTGCACCGAAACCACAATGCATGGCCCTTTTCCGTTCACTCTGTCAAAGACAATCTAAACATCAATTTAAACATGCACATTTCGGCACATAAAAGTGAGGAGTTATGCTCTTCGACTACTTTTTGCATCAACTTCGTTTTTGTACAGCCTCGCATTGAACACAATACCCATAACAGTGACAAGAACTCGGTGATCTTTCAACGTTTCTGCCTGCCTGTGCACTCAAAGATAACATTGATGATGAAATGTGCTCACAGGCACAAGTGTTTTTGATCACAATAACTTCCGTCAATTCAGGCAGCTGACACAAATTTAAAGAGGAAGCAGTGTTGTATATTCCAAACAAAGCATAAAAGTAACAAAATACAAAGAACAGCTTCGTGAAGGCACCCAAGCAGTCGAGCAAGTGCAAAGATTTTATAAATCCAAGTCCACCATAAAAAAAACAAAAAACTCTCAGTGCTGTGCACAGCAGAACTTGTCACTGCGGGCCAGCAGTCCATATTTCTATTTGGTACTTGGCACGCAATGTTGGAGAAGCTACAATGGTACAGCTGTTATGAAGTCTCCTTAAACAGATTCTGCAAGTGCATAGTTTTCAATTGCGAATTTCTTACAGACCAACATTTAAATGTTGCCCGATCACTTGATGGTGATGTGCTGCACCTCCCAAATAGTAATTGCAAACTATTTTGCAGTGCAAGAGAATGAGATATATTATCCCATGTAGCTGTACCATCACACCTCTCTCATA